>NW_009727539.1:16719-40107 GCF_000703405.1 Apaloderma vittatum | reverse complement strand
GGTGAGGCCGCACCTTGAGTATTGAGTTCAGTTTTCGTCACCTCAGTAAAAGAGAGGTATCGAGGTGTTGGAGCGAGTGCAGAGGAGGGAAACAAAGCTGGTGACGGGCCTGGAGAACAGACCTTATGAGGAGCGACTGAGGGAGCTGGGTCTGTTCAGTTTGACGAAGAGGAGGCTGAGGGGGGATCTCATCATGCTCTACAATTACTTGAAAGGACATTGTAGAGAAGTTGGTGCTGGTCTCTTCTCACAGGTAATTAGGGACAGAACCAGGGGGAATGGTTGCAAGTTGCAACAGGGCAAGTTTAGGCTGGACATCAGGAAGAAATTCTTCACAGAAAGAGCGGTCAGAAACTGGAATAGACTGCCTAAGGAGTGGTTGAGTCGCCATCCCTGGATGTGTTCAAGTGTCGTTTGAATGTGGTGTTGGGTGATATGGCTTAGGGGTGAACTTGTAGTGTAGGGTCAATGGTTGGACTCGAAGATCCCAAGGGTCTTTTCCAACCTGCTCTATGATTCTATGATTCTAAGTCAGCAAATGGGAATGGTGATACAAAAAGTATCCACTTTGCATCTTCCTAGGGATGAACACAGCTCTCTGCTTCAGTGAGCACAGTACCCCACTGCAGGACAGTGCGGGCAACGTGTGTGAGGACATATATTCACATCGCTGCTCTCCTTGCACTAAGTGACAGTTACTGCAGAATATACAGTACTGCATCAAACTTAAGTTCCAACTCAAGAATCTTTAAAAGAGGTGAACTGGAGCACCCATATTAAATTAAACTAAATTAATCACCTGTAATGTATATTTAATATGGTGCACCCATGATTATTTACAATGTACTCAAGGTAATTCCATATACTTTATGGATTTGAATTGCCTGTTAGCATGGCACACGAGTTTCGCTAGCTTTTTTATTCTAAACACAGACCACACATACTGAGGTCCCTTATGTAATCTTAAAAATTACTCCACATCCAAACTAAACTAATCTACTGAATGACCCAGAACTCCTTCAATTCAGTTAGAGACAGCAGGCATGCAAGGAAGTGCAATGTCCCAAGTGCTGAGGGAGAACTGTATACTTCGGACTGACAGGCCACTTTATTTCAAACTTTGTGAAAAAACAAATATGTTCCACTTAGCAAGTATTAAGGGTTCCTGCAGTAACTTGTATTTACAAACTGGAACACATTAATTGCCATGAGAGAATGTGAAGTACGCAACAGCATGAGAATACAAATATTTATCATTTACTTTAAATCATAAACCCAAAGTTTCCAAGGAAATGTTTACATGGAAGTCAAAGAAATATGGGCTTTTGAAAAGGTCTTGATTCCAAGAGGATTTGCTATTGTTCACTAATTTTTCCAAAACTACTCTATAGTCTCTAAAACAGTGGACTGCCTTTCTTAACATTCTCTACGAGAAATAATAGGGGGATTTATCACTATGGAGCCATTAAAAATGGAACCAATGAAACCAAACACATCACACCCAGTCAGACACACTGTGCTCAGGGCACTTCAATGCTCACATGATCTCACTGAAGATTCCTGTAAGTAGAGCCCTAGAGCGGAACTCACAAGACTCACATTTACATCCTGTTTTCCCACCGATCTACAAGCAATGTAATTTAAATTTTTGGTGCGTCCTACTGCAGCTAAATCATTTATTCATACTAACCTCTTTCCAGAATACCAGGTGCAATTTACAGCTGGTATCCCATGCAAACAGCTCCAGCTGGCAGCGAGTGGAATATATCCCCTTAGCTATATCAATCTCTGCCATGGCTTTCCTTCCAACCCTTACGTATGCTTGAGAGCAGCAAAAGCAGTAAGTTGGTCTCTCCTCCAGTTTAAACTGTTTTATGGACATGAGTTTAATTTTGTTTCTTGCTCTTAAAAAGGGCAGAACAAGAGCTGACCTGCTAGCTATAGAGCATATAAATACTATATTTTTTCATAATGAGAAAGGCAAATAAAACACCAATTTTAGTTGTATTTTTAGTAGTAGAAGTTTTTTATGGATTGACTGGAAACCAGGCTGAAACTTGGATGACTTTCTTCCCAATTAATCTCAAGGGGCTGAAAATAGCTGGCCACCTTCAGTATGGAAAAAAATACAAAATAAATGAAGTCCCTATTGACCAAAAGCACCACAGAAAAGTGGCTGTGAATATTAGTGCTACTTTCTTCTATGAACTATATTCTTATAATCAGAGCTCTTACTATTATGGCTAATGACTCTGTAAAAGTAGCATACAATATCACCACCTTTCTATTTCCTAATTGCCTCACTGACAGCTACGAATACAACTGTTCGAAGGTCACAAACTGTGACGTCAGTGGATCTGTGAGGGTGTAGCTGGGGACAGACTTTGACTCACTGTTTCTAATGATCAGTCTAATGACCAGCCCAATACTGAGCTACTTCATCACAGCGGAGGACGTTTATTGTTTTTCTAGAAACTTTTCAAACTATTTAAGTAATGTTCATACACTAGTAACAAAAACACAATGCTGTTCTCTTCCTATATTACACTGAATAGTTTACTTTTAAACCATAGTGTGATAAGCCCAATATCTGGTAGTGTCATGGCATCTTTTCAAAATTAACTGTCAACTGTCAAGACCGCACAGCCCTGGGCTATGCCTCTCCTCATAGGAAACAACAAGCAGGAACTTGTAGTTCTAACTGGTTGAGTTGTTTTTGAAAAACCTAGAAGTTAGAAAGGTAGGCTGTTTATATGCTTTTACTCATGAGTTTTGGTTGAATCAATTAAATAATTTAAGACCATGGATAATGCAGCAGTTTCTTTCGTCCACCTGCAAATACTGGTTTCTCATGGAAATGCTATCTGGGGATTGGGTACTATGGCAAAACTTTTGGTGTTCCTGAGTTTTCAGCCCAGTTGGTAATGTGAGCCATTTCTGTCATTTCTGAGTTCTACCTCTACTTCAGCAGTTATAAACCAGCAGCAAGATCTCATTACACTTGTTTTACAGAACTACACCGGTTTTTGTCTGCAGAATTATCGTCAGAGAGAAACACTCAGGCATAGATAGAAACCAAAACACACAGGAAAACTTGACTATTCCAAACTTCCACGTTTCTTTTCTTCCATTTTAAAAAAAAACCCAAAACACAAAATACACCAACAAAAAACCCCGCAATTCTTTTGCAATTTGATAGAAGATAATAAATTGACCTTACAAAAACAGGCTGAAAGGTGCATGTTTTTTAGCCACTCTCCACTGTAAATAAACTGACGGCTCACTTAGCCAAATCAGCAGGATCTAACATGCAGTTAGGAAAGTAAAGGATACCCATCCTTGTATCCGCATCCTTGTGAAGTGACCACCACGTGATATTCACACTTTCACACAGCAGTCAGACCAGAAAAGCAATGTACATAAACAATCACGATTGCCACAAGTAGCAAAAAATCTGAGAGGAAGAGGGAAGCAAAAATCACGAGAGATGCAGGGAGCAGATGAAAGGTTAGAGGTTTTTGCTGGGCATGCCTCTGCTATGCTACACAAGGCTATCTTTCATGGCTGTATATTCTAGGCTGTGCGGGAAGATTACCCACAATGAGACAGTCAGGGAAAATGGTTGAATGCGATAAGACAACTGTCCACAGGACAGGAGGTAGGAGAGAAATGGACAACTCATCAAGACCTTTCACATAAATTTCACTGAGAACAGCACCCACAGGCACCTATCTTAGAAACACATCCTACGGCAAATATGACATTCTACAATAAATATGAGTAATTCATAGTCCTCCATCACTCAGCTACTTTATTCATGCCACGTTGCTTTTCCTCTTCTAGGTTATCGATTTAATGAAGAGTTTCCTGCACTATAAAGTCAACAAGCAATTTTGTGACATACCTCCCCAACACATTACATGTACCTCAGCAAACAGAATGGCAGAAGCACATACAGCTTGACTAATTGCAGGACTGAAATATAAATATCACATAGGACATGTGCTTTAGGTGAGAACTTCCCTTGCCCCACGACCTTTATGCCTGAAAGCTGGATCAGTGAATCACTGGGTTGGCACTTCAGCAGACAGACAGCAGGACAGTACCGCTCAGAGGTTCTGTTTGTGAGCCCTGGTATAAGAGACACGCTGAAGAACTGAGATCAACAGACACGCTTTACAAATTTCAGACTGCGCTGCAGCCCACAGAAAAGCAGCTTGGAAATTAACTTGGATGCCTGTGCGACAGAGGTTTGAGTGGGATTCACACTCTTCAACCTGTCTACAGGACAAACTAGTGACACTGCAACTCATGTAGAGGTACCCCAAGAAGTTTTAGGCATGAATCTTCAGTGTTGCCAGCGTAGCGGTGGCAGCTTCAGCTCCACATGCCTGAAAGGGACTCCAGGCCTAACAATGAAAATGACATGCCTCTGCAGCTCTGCGAGATGTTAGCAAGTCTAGAGCTACCTTAGGAATACCTACACCACCTGCTCTTCCCATCTGGATTACAGGAAGTTTCAGATATAGTTTTCAGAGAGTTTACACTAAGGCATACAAATCAGTAACATCCTGTGAGAGAAACATTTAGTGTTATTTAGATCTCTTCAGTTTCTTCCCTAAAATAGCCATGTTTCTTAATGTGTGTCGAATCTAGCAAGAACTGGACACAATGCATGACAGCCACATATCTCACCACCAAAGCCTGCTTGTTTTATTATTATTCACAATAATTAAGAGGTTACCTGCCTCAATCTTCCTATATTTGAATGGTCACTTTGGGTATTCAGCTTCTAATGAAAGAAAGATTTTTTTTTTGTTTTCTACTGTTTTATTTCAAAAAATACAAAAAGCCAATCCAAACGTTATTCTTTAATTTTTATCCAAGATATTATCTTAATTCATTTCAGCTCTGTTTACAGTCATACTTCTTGTCCCTATTAGTTCTAGATTAAAAGATAAGCCAACAATGACTTTGAACTCCACAGGGAATTTATTCCAACTCACTGGAGTATTCTTATCATACTCTAAAAATCTTTAAAAACTAAACAAAACAGAACAGCCCCCTCTTGTTTACACAGAATGGGTTCAAATATCATGTGGCCAAATGTCAGACAATAGGATGCACTGGGAACTTCTGAGACATTGCAGACTAGCAGTGGTAGGGCATTTTATTGAGAAATTCTTACTGCTAGCATTCCCCGAAACATAACCCTTTGCAAATTTTGGCTTATTTGGAAGGGTGAAAATAGTTTCCATAATAGGATAAGAATAGAATATGTGCACTTTGCTTTTTAACGCAGCACCAGGTAATCAAGTCCCTTGTTTTAAAGTTTGAAAATCTTTTATTCTATTATCACAGACTACTTTCAAATATACTACAAAAGCCCTCTCTCCATGTGTCTTTGGAGTAAGCCAGGACTTCTTCCCTGTGAGGATATGATGTCATTTCAAGCCATGGCTCTTGCATGTCAGGATACCTTCTAAAATTAGTATGTGAAAGATAAATTTATTTCATTTATTACTGCTTGTGTGGCAACACCCAGCTACACCTTACTTACAGGTGAGAGCTATTTTGTTGATGTATCCGGGACTGCAAGAAAAAACACTTCCTCTGTAACAGATCGCACTAGCAATAGGTTTAGCTCCTGTCCTACCAGTCCGTTCCAGTGCAGCGGAGAGAGGAGCCCTAGCCTTCCTCTGTGGAATGGTTTCTCTTTAAATCTTTTCCAGGTGTGGCAGATGCTTCTGGTCTCTACAGAATTCTATTACTTTTTGAGGCAAATACCTAGATAAAAATAATTGTTTTTCTTAGAAGACCTTCCTGAAGTTATTTCCTTGAAAGCAATCAAGTGTGTTTATTGGGCAGGCAAAATAATTCAAGTAGAAGTACAGTTTCAGAATGTGAAACTCATTCCCACCTGGTCACCATATAGCTCTTGTAAGGTCAAAGCTGTCAAGTCCTTGTTCTCAGGTTTTGAAACTTGGTGTTTATAAGCAGATAAAATGGAATTTAGAAACAGCTAATTTCTGCCAAGTTAGAAAAATAGTCAAAAGTGGACTTAAATTTCTACATTTTATTTTGAAGCAAAGACAATGAAAAGGAACTAAATTTGCATGAAGTTTCATTACAGACAATGAACTTGTCTTAACTTTTAATATTATCCCTTCTAAATTATTGTGCATTTTATCCATGAAATATGGACAATCAAAGGATTATGAACTCTTCAGGAATATTCTATGATTCTGTGATGATTCTATGATTCTCACTGAGTGACTTACACCTCAATAGAGAGGTGGGCCTGAATAGTATTTCTCTTCTGCCCTGGAGTTTGAGGAAGAAGTAGAGGGCAGATGGCTGAGCTTTGCTTCCATTTCTTTGGCTGTTGTGTGTTTTCACATTGCTAGGTGTCAAAAGTTTTGAGGTTTCTTTGAGGCAGATGGAGATAACAGAATGAGGACTTGTACAAATTCAGCCCTCTTCAGGCAGCAGTTTGGGAAACCTCTGGCTAAAAGTTCAAGCACTAGAATAAAAGGCAGGTCTCTGTCCCACTCTTCACCCTGACTGCTTATGGCCTTGAAAATTTACTTTGCCCCTGCACTTATACATAAGAAGTTAAGGCAAATAAATGTATGAGACAGAGGTCTACACCTGGTGACTATGCCACACACTTCAGAAAGAAATCTAGAAAGGGAACTGTAAAAAAGTAACGATGCTGTCCTGCACCTGCAAACAACTTCAATTGGCTGCTTTCAGAGAATGAGCTGACAATCGTTTCTCATTAGGGCAAACCACTGGGAAATAATCTGCTGGCAGAGCTTTGCTACAGGCAAGAAAGAATGAAGAAAAGTGATTTCCCAGGAAGTGACTGAAACAGAAACTTCCTGCTGCCACTAAACACAGTGTTCTTGTTTACGTGCCTGAAGGAAATGGGGAGGTTGCCTTGATAGACGTAAAAAGACCTTTGGGTAAAAGATATGCTTCTCCTCAGTATTTGACTTTCAGTCTCTCTTAATATTCATCCCACAGAGCTTGTGTGTACCTTGGATAAAACTTTTACAGTTAAGGTGAGACAGCATCTACTTTTTGCTTGCTGATCAGGCTGCATAAAGAGGTCCACTGTAAGGAAATGAGTTGTGTAAGAGCAATGTAAACAGGCATCAAGGAGTGGTGCCAGCTACTCATCTCCTTGCAAAACTCAGGGAATGTTCACAAACCATAAGCACTGACACATGCTTGAATTCTCAAGCAGTGAAAAAAAAAACAAACCGTCTTAGCCATTTTATCTTCAACCTGCAGTTCCAAAGAGAGGGTGAAATAAGCTTGCCCTTTTGGTTCTTAATCAGATACACAAATGATTTTCCCGTTGATGATCCCATGAGGCTCAGAAATAGCAGAGTGCAGGAAGTGGCAAAAAATCCAGTTCATGAAGCAGGTTTAGAGCAGAAAGGGACAACGCCTTTTGTTTCCTCAATGATTTTTCACTGATATGCTGTAAAAAATCTCCCTAAAGCTGAAGTCAGGAGGAATTTGAGCTGCGAAGTTACTTGACAATGTAGGATCTTTCCAGTAGGTCTTCAACTACTAACCCTTCCCCACAGCTTGAAATGAGTAACTGCTTCAGCGTGATGTTTGGGTCTTCACAATCCTACAAATGCTAGGGAAGCCACAGTCAAATCCTAAACCCTCTAACTATTTTTCTCTCAAAAGAACTATTCTTATCAGTTATCTTTTGCCAGTCCCTAAGAGCAGAATTTGCTGGGAAGCCAGAATGCTTGCAGAGGGACTCCACTGCCTGTGATTCCACAGCTCTTGCCAACTAGCCCAATTCATCACCTGCACTCCGTGAGCTACAGCAATACAGGTATAATATACTGGCATGTCTGACTGAAGAGCTTTTTAAAATTTTTAATTTTCTGCACTGTGTAAGTCTTTTCAGCGTTACAAAGCAAGAACAATACACCTACAAAACCCCAACATGCCCACAAACAGGTTGCTTGGCTTCTATAGCTGCTCACAGAATTACAGGCAGAAAATGTGCTAGTTGAAGACATACCCTAAATGCAACACTCGAAACAAGCAAAATTTGAAAAATTGAATGGAAGAACTACTTAACTTAGGATGGGCTAACATGAAATATATTAGTGTATGTTTGCGCAGTAAAAAGACCAACAATTACTTTGTTTGTTAAATAAATAGACACTAATATACACATGCAGTGTACACCAATATGGAAACTGGATATGACATGATCGATTTCTTTTGTTGTTGTATGTAGACAGCCTAGATCATCATGTCTGACTGGGAGAGAGAAGCCACAGAGGGCTGCTGCAACAGGCAGGATATGACAGATGAAGGCATCAGTAAGAATTCTGATCAAAATGGAGTTACGGTCAACTAGTAAGCTTCAGCACAGGAAGGTTACGTGGGTGGACGATAGGGCAAAGTGATACCAGAAATTCCATCACGATTGGTAGTTCTGGTTCAATACAGAGTGGGAACTGGCACTCTGCGTTATGTTGCTGGCAGTTGGTCTCACAAAAGGCCGTAGACTTTGAAAGTTCCTGTTAGTAATGCATATGATTAAATCACATCGCCTATATTATGCCCTTTCCTTGTTTCTTTAGAAGTGTTTCAACATATTTTTAGTCCAAAGCCCTGTATTTAGAACCTTATTTTTCACTGACCGTTTCCTTCTCCTCCCCTTTGCTTGACTAAGTGACCCAGCCTTTCCTCTAGCTTTCTCTCCTGGGGTAGCATCCAGGCTCCGTCACTTCCTTCATGATCAAGTGGAAAATTTTTTTTTGTAGGGTGGAGAGAAGATAAAGGATGGGGAAGGGGAGAGACCGGGATTAATTGATGTGCTGTGCATCATCAATGCGTTCTTCACATGACACTAAGAGAACCCCTTGATCAGGTTTCAGAGTGAAATTTTCCCACTATTTCTCACATTGAGTAATATCCTATTCCTCACTCTGATGGGATGATTTATTCCTTTAAGAACAAAGCATCTTGTACCTGCAAGCCCAGTTCCAGCAGGTGCTCAGAGTTGGTACTGTTGTGCCCAGGGAACCAAATTTCGTTTGCTTATGTCCCTTTCTTTGCTGTGGAAGCTACTGCACCACCCTTGATGAACTGCCTCTTCTTGCTAAGATAGAATCATAGAATGGCCTAGGCTGGAAGGGACCTTAGAGATCATTTTAAACCAGCCTCCCTGCCATCAGGGACGCCACCTCTCAACTAGATAAGGCAACATGTGGGGACGGAACGGGAATGATACTTTTAATGTTTAAACACTTTCTCAACATCAATGGAGGTACCTACATGTCGACAAACTCCACCTATGTCCACCTGCCAAATGAGCTACCTAACATTTAATATGTTTCATAACTCCAGAGATCAGTTAGCTGTTACATACAGATTACAGAGGTTAACTAAGGTTAATATATCTTCCTGCTACAAAATTAAAACCATTTACAAGTAGCTAGTAATGATTTTAACAATAATGCTAGCAGGTCCAAAACAAGCATTAACAAGAATCCTACTAAAATTTCACCAAAAATTAAGTCAACTGCAGGTAGATATTATTTTGTAATTACAATAATACCATGAAAATCAGGAAAACAATAAAACTATTTCTGTGAACAATTAAATATGAAAAATATTTACAATTCTCAGCACCATGTCATAAGCCACATGCAGGATCATGGCACCTACACTGCCTGTTGGACAACTTCAGTTTTGAAGCTCTGATCTTTCACAGCAGGTTCTGGCATTGTTTTATAAATCCAAGTACCAAAATTTACTGACACAAACTTTCACATAAATTGCTGTATGGATGAATGAGATTAAAGATCTGTCTTGAGGACTTATTTTTCTTAAAGTTGAGGTTTTTTTTTTTAATATATATATATATATAGCAACGGGATAAAAAACAACCAACCAACCAAAACACAGAAAACCTGTTGAATAGAGAACAATTCTGCACTGGACATGTGAAAGCCAGTAGGGAAGATCACATGTGCGGAGCAACTCAATTTTAAACTTTGCTGAGGTTTGTTCAATTCCTATCTGTAAATTAAACCTTTGTTTAGAAAATGCTGTTCTGAGTCACTGTGCACATCTGCTGGGTCACAAGTCTGAGAGGAAATGTACTGCAAATGCTCCAGCGCACCCCTTCAGCTGCAAAACTGAAGCTGGAAAAGCTCAGACAGGTTACAGTGATGGTGTCTGTCTGAGAGACCGTCTCCAAGTGGGATAAATCATGAGACTGCAAAACTGCAGGTGCCACCAAGCCTGGTACTTCCAGCAGTGCCCACAGACAGATAGACTGCACATGTGAGTCCTGGCACTCGCCCTTCCAACATGCCTAGAGGACGGTGACGAGCTAAGTGCAGGAAAAAGGTACAAGCTTAGAGGAAAGGAGAAGGATTATTCTCCCAATGGAGTAAGTGGGGGAAAGTTGTAATTATCCCTGTCTGGAATCTAGGATGTTGCAGTTAATATTCCTGTTCTCGTCAATAGCTCTATGAATTTCCCACTGGCCACTAACAGTCAGGACTTCGGTTTTATATTCGACACTCAAGAAACGCATTCGGACACTGGCTCAACACTGACTCAGTGGGCAAG
The DNA here is from genome assembly GCF_000703405.1 of Apaloderma vittatum. NCBI lineage: Eukaryota > Metazoa > Chordata > Aves > Trogoniformes > Trogonidae > Apaloderma > Apaloderma vittatum. Next base: position 29,478 of record NW_009727539.1, on the reverse strand, counting down.
GTGCCGTTTACTGAATCACAAATACCACTTCCTGCAGGACTGTTTCTGCCTGCGGTATTTGGAAGGAGCACTTGGCTGGTTAGCTGAGAATCAAGCTCAAAACAGCACAGTGGCAGAACATACACAGTTTGTGTAGTGTTTAAATAAAATACACTATTCTGTCCCACAGACGTTGAATGAGGTTATTCAAATGCAGCAGTATTTCATATGTGTTATATACAAAATTCATTTTTCTTAGGAAGATAAACTAAGTTTTTGCAAATTATAAAAAACCCAACCACCAACAGAAAACATGTCTATCTTTATACTTTTCTTGCTTTGTGTCCTTCTTCAACGGTGCTGCAAAGAACTTCATTACAACAGAATGGATATCTTATTGAATAGGATGATTTTTCCTTATCAGGAAGTCATGATAGCTAAAACATTCTGCGAGACCTGGATTTTCATATCTTTGGTTCTACAGCACTTTCAGAAACAGCCAAAACCAATAGAAGCAACTCTCAGGTCACTGTAATATTACACATTTTAAAAACAAATAAAGGACTAGTGGGGGAATTTTACACGGTACTGTTATCAGACGTTACACATGTAATTGCACATGCACATACTGGCACACAACTGTCATGACTCCTAAATTCATTGCTAAGTCTCTGATCAATAACACTGGTAAATATACTTGTCCTTATGACACGTAAAAGAGAGTGGTCTCCTCCTCTTGGTGATAGACTGTTGGCCACAAGTAGCTAAATGGTTAATTTTTAGTGAGGATCAGTGAGCTTATCATGAGGTCATGCTTGCATGCCAGTGCTAACCACTTCAGCTGTACATGGGACAGCAGAGCTGTTTCTGTAACCCAGCCAAGCCTGGGCACTCAGTTTCGTGACTCTCCTGCTATGATTTTTATTAGCAAAAGTTTTGGCAAGTTGTGCTTATAAAAACTTTTGTCAGGAATGAGGAATATGAATAAAATAAAGCTGTAATCAGAAGTAATGTATGTTTCTCATTGTTAGCCTAGCTGTAACTACTCTCATCTGGGAACTTACTTATAATATATTTGTCTACTAGCATGCCTACCAAAGAAACAAGTATTTCACACCAAGTATCTGCTTTAACTGGTAGGAAGCAGTAGGTCACTTTTCATTCTAAGAGTGACCAAAGATTTAGTTAGTCTGGGGGCTCAGTTAACTACATTTCTGAAGAAGTTTGTCTAAAAGGAGAGTAGTGGTATGCGAAGACAACTGTGCAAACCTAACTGAACTGCTAACACATTCAGATTTCTTTAAGTCTAGTGCACAAGGAACTAGGACGTTAGTTTGCTGGTAGAGTAACAGCACTGACCGCTTATCTCATACGTGAATCATAAAAACAAGAACCACTAGCAAACTGAAAATTATAAATGAGAACTACTCATATGACATAAGGTGGGCTGCATATGTGCCAAGTAGTAAGATCCAAAACACTTTTTTGCAGTTGATATAACTTTTAGCTTATACAGGCAGCATGAGTAGATCCATAGCATTCACAACATTCCTGTATACCCAAAACTTCAGCCTCTAAGTATGCTGTAGTGGAATCTCCCATAGCCACAACCCACCACGACGCTGCAGAAGATTGCCCTGCTGTGGAATAAAGGTTTTAGCAGAGATGAGAAGATAATAGCACTACACAAGAACTCATGAGTTCACTGATTCCCTCAGTCATTGCATAAAATCTACCATTCTGAGGTTTTGGGATAGAGTATCAGTAAGTCTTATTGTTAGCTCCTTAAAAGCAGCGTTTATAAGCAATAAACACTTTTATTTTGTTCAGAAATTAAAAGAAAATATAATACTGACTTTCAGCTGCTCAGCTTTCTTGCCCCTTCTCTTCCTAGAAAAACTTCTTTAAAAGAAATGTTACTATTGCTTTGAAAAGTAAATCTCATGTCAGGGTTCAGAGATTCAAAGGTGCCTCAGCGCTCCTGATGAGTCACAGCTCCTGGCACCAGCTCTAATAGCAATGGTCCATCTAACATCTGAATAAATCCTCTCAAAACATGACAGTTGTACCACATATTTAGGTAACTATTCTTATTTTTACTTTTATTGAATTGGTGGAAAATTTCTGTGTAATTTATTAATAATCAAAACATAACTTATAATATTTGTTTTGCCTTTGGAGGTGTCTGTACAGCATAGATACATATTAGAGCTTACATTTATATCTTTGATATATTTTTAAGATACTCAAGGTAAAATTTTCTTCTGTGTATAATCTGAAGTTACTCACACAAACTGTAAGACATGGTGCTCAAGGACATGGTGCTCAAGGACATGGTTTAGAAGTGGGCCTGGTAGAGTTAGATAATGGTGGGATTTGATGATCTTAAAGGTCTTTTCCAACCATAATGATTCTGTGATTCTATGAATGTCACATGGTCAAACTGGTTTGTTTCTCTTCCTTAAGTGATTTTGTCCTTCCTCTTTTTCTGTATTTTCTCATTTTTTTGAGGAATTGGTCTTCTCAGTACTTATCAGAGCTAGGGAGATAATATCAAACATGCCTATAGAAGGCAATGTGGACAAACACAGATGTCCAAGTGTGGTAAAGCATCTTGCTCAGAACTGAGAGCTGTGAAACTGTAACTGTGCAGCACCACAGTTTAGCGAACCTCTCTTCCAGGAACTATCTCATGTTAATGTAGTGACATGCCTCTGCCTGGCACTGAGTACTATTGTAAAATCACCTACTAATATATTACCAGACTGTCAAAGACAAGATAGATTCCTTTTTCAACATGAATCACAGGGTGGGAAGAATGAAAGGCAGAGGAATAGCATTAATCACCTAAAACTATCTGAAGCAAGTGAATGACCTAGTGGCCTACATTGCCTTTATTGGAATCTAGCTTGAAAATGATCATGCTTAGAAGCTTAATTCCCACACGTATCAAATCTAGGCACAGAGGCATAAGAAAAAAAGGTGCTTTGCCTGGTTCAGAATGCCTAAGGTAGGCATTTGATGTCCTTATGTCCCATGACACCCCCCCTAAAAACATTTAACAGGTCCTATGCTATATGAGCTCATGCTTTTATAGAACCAGCGCACAACAGACGTTCAGAGACTGCACTAGAAATGCCCTTTCCCCCCTTAAGACTCATAGCAAGTTATCTTCTAAGAGCAGGATCTTGACAAAAGAGACAGCAGTAGTGGCACCCACTGTTTGCAATTACCCTAAAAGGGAAGACTGGGATTCCAGGCTCTTGTCAGCCTAAGGCAGTAATTTCTAGCTTTTTTCAGTGAAGAGAGTGGCCTAGGACAGGAGTCATTCTTTTTCCTGGTGAGAAGGAAGCAGAAGGAGAAATGGGAGATCTATGAGGCCCCAGAGACAACGAGTAAGTAGGTAGCTTTCCCAGAAAGCTGTTCCATTGGAACATATGTTCTACAGCAGGCTTTTTGTATAATTTTCTGGATATAAAAAAAGCAGTGAGGAGTTATTATGGGCCAAATGCTATTCCCTGATACACCAGTATAAACATGTTACAGAGTAACTGAGCTGAGCTTATGGATGTGTACTCCAAGAAAGGGTTTGGTTCTCTGATTTAGTAGGTATTTTAGTATCCAAATCTATTCCGTTGAAATGAACAGAAGGATCTCCCTAGGCTAGTTTTCTTTTAAATACTATTCAGCACAGCATAATACAGTAGCCTAGGCTATGTCCTGACATTCCTCACTCCCACTGAGTAATGCTTATTCATGGAAGTAGTTCCATATAATGAATTGTGTTACACAGACTATATTAGATATTTCCATTTATCTCAGGGGAATTTGCATAGGCTGGCAAAAGCTTTCCTATTGGACTACAACATGAATGTTCATCACCAGGTGCCAGGAGGGAAAATCCAATTCTTTCCTACAGTCTGTCTTAAGCTAACAATATCCCACTCTCCTTCATGCATACCTTGCTCCTCCTCCACACATTGATCACTTCAGAGCTCAAGAAATAGCAACTTAACTGTGGAGTTTCTCCTCCAACTCAAGTTCTGGCTTTCTCCAATCTTCCTCTGTCCATTGCATAGAGTGGAAGCTATTCTCACTAGAGCTGTTGAGAAGCAGAGCTCTGTCCTCATTCTCCTGGGCTTGGGAGTTCCCTTTACAATCAGACACGTCCCACAGCCCTCTCCTTCACTGCCTCCCTTTGTACTCTTCTAACCCAAAAGGTTTTGCATTGAAACGCCTCTCTTTTTGTTCTCTTTTTTTTTCTTTTTATATCTTACTTGGAAAACACAAACTAATTTGCCATCTCTACGCTGGTGATGTTACACCTCTACTGTAAGCTTTGCTGTCAAAGAGAAAATCTACACATCTCTTTGGTATCACCTTTCATAAGACCTTTCATAAGATCTAATTCAGTTATAACAGATCTCCATTTTTCTTGGTCCTTTTGGGTCCACACCCACTGTCCTCCACGTGCTTTCTCTATCACTGAAAGCAATGCAACTTTTCTGCCTGACAGAAACCTTGACAAATCCAATTCTGCTTCTCCTGTCTACAATTAGAAAAGCTCTAGCAAAAGCTTCTCTTATGGAGTTCTCTTTGATCAAATCATCCTGTACCACTTGCCTGTTCTTCACTGAGTCAACCATACATAATTTGTTTTAACTGCCAGAGCACCTCATGATTTGTGCCCTCTAGGCCTGTCCTCTTGTATTCATCCTTTGGATGCTGACTCCTCCTAAATAACCCGTGTGGCCAGCCTCTACTGTCCACTTACTAACTTTTCTGATATTAAAACCTTGGATAAGTAGCTTTCAATCTTTTTCAGCACAATCTTCATTCATTGTGTTCTCCTTCCATTTCTGACAAGTGCTTACTTAATAACACTTCTTTCTTACCACAGCAGTTTCTGAAAGCTAAATAATACTTAACAGTACCTCTTCCCCCGTGGTCCTATCACCTTCCACCCTGTCTTTCTGACTGTGACTACAACAGTACCAGCACAGAGCCCAGGATGCAGAACCGTGCAGATTTATTAGCATGGACTCTGCTTTTCACCTTGTCTTCTCCATCTACCCTTTAAATGCCTGCCTCACTCACTGCTTGGCCCAAAGAAACAAGTGAGCATATTCCTGACACCTCTTGGGGAACAAAGGGAAGATGCTCTAGAGCTGTTTAAAAAACTCCCAGTAATGGAGGCCTTGTTGTGTCTCAGTTTGAGATATTTTGCTCAAAAAACCCACACGTATTTCAGAAGAAACAAAATACTGTAATTTCCAACAATTCTAATCAAAATCACAGAATAGCACAAATGGTGAGTATTGCTAAGAAAAAGCCATGGAGAGAGAAAGTAAGCCTTTCTGCTCTATGGCAGGAATAACCTTGGTGGTACTGTTGACAGATCACTACATGCCAGAGCCTGCCTCCGGAAGGCTTTGCACAAGGATGAAAAAAGGCCTATTTTGAAAATAGAAAGTGTTTTTAAAAGTTTGGTGGTTTGTTTTGTTTTTTTTTCTGTTATGCTTATCATATATGAAAAGGCTCTGTAATCTCTCTTGTCTCCTTTTTTTTGTGTGTGTCCTCTTTGTCCATCAATAAAAGCTGCAGCTGCCATATACAGGATAAGCATTACTGTTACTGCAGAAGTGCAAGCACAACTTTCTTTAAAATGTGTTTACTTAAACTCTATAAACTTTAAACAACAATCAGGAAACAAAGATTAAGGAAAGTAGCACAGTGTCTATGCTAGAAACAAGCTACAGGAAGCCAACTAGAAAAAAAAGGAAGACTGCAGTCAAAACAGCTGAATGAGTGGGAGGGGGAAAAGATAAAGTACTATTATTAGAGCACCCAAAATGCATGCTTTTATTGGAGCACCCAAGCTAATTCTGCTTCCCCTTTCTTCTCAGCAGTTTCTTTATGAGCTTATGCAGGAAGAATGCTGTTATTCAACAGCACCCAGGAAGCAACCTTTTTTTTTTTTTTCTCCTTAAAACTCTTCTTCCTCCGAATTGTTAAACAGCTATTCACCTGCAAGTGTGTTGAGACTCTGCCTGACACACTGAGAAATGCTGCCCTACAGGCTCCCTACACTTCCATTTTTTTGCATTTGGTATCCTTTCCCTTCAGCTGTAAATTCACAAAGGGGGTCTTCTTTCTTCAGAGCTTTTTCAGTACTTCACAGAACAGTCCATGACTAATGTCATTAATGTTATGATTACAGAGTTATTTTTCTGTATTTCCATGTATTCAGATAATTAATGCTTTAGAAATTGATACTGCTGCCCACCGTAATGGCACCTGGACATTTACAGGCAAAACTGATTCTGACGTTAAAGATTGTAGCACAATCTCGTGCCAATCTGTGATGAGATCTGCATCTCCCATGTGCAGGAGGGATACACTCAGCCCAGCTGCTACTCTCTGGGCAGACTGGGCTCCCTGGCACTCATCCTGCACCCCTGGATGCTACCCGAGAGGTGCGAGACCTACACAGTGTTCTGTTTTCTCCCTGGAGGCCAAACTGGTAAGAGCAGGTAGCACCAAACAACCCCTGAGAGCAGGGTCTTGTCCCTTGTCTAACTGTCTGCTTGGCAGGGTAGCTTGCAAAATCACCACTTCCTTCCCTGTAGGTAAGAACTGTCTATGTTAGTTTGGGCAGTTTTCTTCCTTCATGAGTAGGAAAGCCAAAGACAGAGGAGGAAGGAGTGAAATCCTAAAAGACCTTCCCAAATAGGCTCTCACTGAGACGAGCAGTGCCAGTTTTCTTGCCAGGGCTGTATCGCACAACGGGTTAGAGCACGCTGCTTCCCTGGATACACCATCACTGGAGTACAGCACGCAGAACTCATCCTGCAAAATTTGATTTCTTCCCAGTTTTTAGCAATTCTTTTCTTCTCCAGAAGTCTGCCAACTGGCATGCTCTTGGTTTGTTGGTTTTCGCGTGGAATGTGAATCTGATTGAATGACGCACTGTGGAAATAATAATCTAATCCAGCTGTTTCTGTAAATTTCCAATGTTAGATTTCAATGTGCTATTCCCGATCAGTAAGTGGCAGGCAGATATAGGACTCCCTTGAAAAATATCCTACTTCAGAACTTAAAATCACCAAGAGAAGCACAGCTTAATCCATAAAAGCCTTTGTATTTGCTTTCTGCCTTCTATCTTCAGACTCGTAATTCTTCTTTCTTGGGTTTCCCCCAGTGCTACCAGCAACAAGAAACTAAAGACAGGCCTAGACCCAAAACCAAGCATAATTTCAAGCTATTTACGATCTTGATGCCACATCCCTACGGATGTGACAATTTTTGCTCTAGATATCAGCTGTCTCCACTGAGCAATTCCAACTAATGTCAAAGAGATTGGTCATTTTCACAAACGCTAAATGAGATAGAAAACAGTGTAAAAGCAGGTGCATATCAAGCTGATGAGGAAATGCTAAGGTGTGATCATCGCTGTTCAAAAAAATAGCCGTTTCCAGACAGTTCACTGAAACAACAGAACATCATATACAGAAAAATAAGATTTGTCAGGTAGCTGTTTTCTATGCTTGAATGACATGAGCTCAGTGACAGGGGACTTCACAGGTGTTCCAGGTGCTCAGCCTGTACTTAGAGTCAACTTCTAGCACAGTCAGTCACTCTGAAGAATGCAAGTGGAGCATCCAACAACACCGTCCTTGAGAGGGATTGCATTGTTTTAAACCTCCAACCACATTCTCTCCTAGTGTAATAAAACAGCTGAGCCATCAGCAGTTGGTTGCTTGTTGTGACTGGAGCGAGTGTGCAAGTTTTTGATTACACTGGCTTATTTCCGACATAAAGGCTGGTACTCCTGCTGCTCGCAAAGCAGCAAATCATGTCAACAAGCACCCCGAGAGGGTTCAGTGACCCTCAACTGATACACTCTGCTACTTCTACTCACACAGAAAACATAGATAAGAGAAAAACAGTAGGCAGCAAAGAAAAGGAACAAAATTTTAAATAAACAAAGAAACTTGAGTAGCTGAATTGTACCTAAAGGAAATGAGCTCATCATTTGCTTCAGATTCCAACCACAAACAACTGACAAGTAATCAAGAGTCATTAAAGTGCAAGAATTTTTATGAATCACATTCGACTTAAAATCAGCTACTCTGGAAATTCCTGGGACTCATACAAGCTATAATTTGAGAGAAAAAGATTAAAGAGCGAGCTGTACATTTTTAACTTTATGAATGTTGATAATGTGATATTTGAAATCTGTCAGTTCACATTTAAAAATCCGTTGGTTTATTCAGTCATACGTGTTGTTATCTTGAGACCTAGAAATAAACTGATTAAAAAAAATTACTTGGCTAATATCAGAGGGAAAATATAAAATGTTTTACTGCAAAAGCACCAGTGATTTTAAAGGTGAAGCTAGAATATTCCAAAACAACTGAAAACTTTTCCTTAAATGTAACACATTTTATGTTTACTATTTGTGTTTACTATTGTCATTGCAGACGTGAGGACTCATGTCAAAAGGATCTAGGTGTTTTCTTTGCTTTTGCATTCTTAATCACTGACTAAATACTGAATGTGAGGCTTAACCCTGCTCTTTTATGTGAGGTGACAGAGATTTAGGCTCACGTAACTGCTCACATGCAAATTTGACCTCTGCATTCTTAGCGCACCACAAGCACAGAGGACTTTAAAATGATTTTTCTATCTCGTGGGAAGCCATGTTGGCAAACAGGCACTTCACTAGTCAGCGGACTAACTCTGATGTTCCTTATATGTGATAGAAACCAGTACATGCTCCAAACAGCCATCAGACTTAAGGCAACACAAAGCCTCACATCTATCTGAGCTCTGACTCTGAATGTGTCTTCAACCGCTCCACCTGCACTGAGCCCTGCTACCTTCAGTGGGGGCTTGCCAAAGTGCCTGCTCATAGAGCCAGGATTTCAAATTCAGGGCAGATTTCTAAGAATGGTTGTAATTCTAAGCACCTAGAGAGTCCTATTAGACTAGTGAGTGTCTTTGACTAAGAAAATCATTGTGGGATATCAGGGTACCACGATAAGGGAATTTTTTCCTTATAGAACAGCACTTCTGTGGCAGCTTTTTACTAATATTTACAGGGTTGCTAAACTCTGTGAATTCTGTCTTTTGGGGGTTTACTGGTGGACCACCAGATTCAGTGTGTGGTGGATGGCATTTCTCTTTAGTTTTAATCTTTTATCATCAGCTGTGAAAAGGAACACTGGAACTAATAATACCTCCACCTCAGCAACTTCTGCAAAACAACGCAAACCTCACAGCCTCTTTCATTTCAGCACACCACCAAGAGATCAGTGTCATCATCTAGTTGGAATGGAGTGTTATCTTTTCTAAATTTGCTAAATCAGGCTGGCTGATTAGACTGAAACATTCAAGTTACTTCAAGTATAAATTAAAAGGATCAGCAAGATTTTTAGCAGCAACAGAAAACTAAATCACAGAATCACAGTAAACCAAGAATGGCCTGACTGTGAGTTTGATCCTACTGACTCTTCAGGGTTGGACCCGCTGTGTCTGACTCTGAGAGAAGTCCTACATGACTGCAAGGGGTTTGGAGATTTGGATCACATGAGCAGTTCGTAGTAGGCATATACATTTTCTTTATTCTATGCTATAATCCAGGTATAGGCAAGAGAAATATATACAGCACTATTATTAACTGCTGTGACTAAGTAAATGAGAGAATAACTTTAGACTTTGTGAATTGCATTTTCTTGTCTAGATGCTGCATATCTACTAAGCACATCTTCTACAAGGCCACCCACACCACTTCCTGTCGCAATTCTCTTTTCATCAGAGGTCTTCCCTTTGTCCATCCTGTCCACACTTCCGCTAAATTTAGACAAGAGATCAAAGTGATGAAACCACAGACATGCATAAGGAAAAAGAACTAAACAGTCGAAAGCAGAAAGTGGCTCTCAAAATACATAACTTGTTCATGGATCTGTACAAGAGTTTCTCGCCTAAGCCCCATGGCTTGTCATTTGTCAGTATCTAATGGTCACACAAGTACCACTGAGAGTCTTTCTCCTTCCATTTTGTTCACTGTTCTTTCCAGACAAATTTGATTTTGAGTTATGAAGACCTTCTCCTGTAGCCTATCACAATCTTACTCTGGAGAGATAACATGGCTTCTAACAGGGCCCTTCTAAACTCTGAAGACATCCAGTAATTGAGAAAACCTGACCCTGAAGCTATCTAAAGTCCCTTGGTAGCAGAACTGGTCCTGTTTCATCCCTCCCACTCCCTGGGTCTGCGCATTTCCTATCTGTGTAGGCAGGTCCAGCTTCCAGATCAGGTGGAGATCTTGCCAGAACTGCCAGGCTACAGATTTTCCAAGATTTCTGCCTGAAGGCAGGACATTAAGACAGCTCATTGAACTCAGACACTGGAAATTATCTCATCCATTTCTGCTTCCCTAGGAATCACTTAAAGCTCGTAGAGATCACGCAGCCTTGTTTGCTATGAGATTACTTGCACTACCAAAGCAAACTCATTTGCAGCTAGCTTGGATATCTCTCTGCTAAGCCATAATTTCAGTTCAGTCATTCAATTATAATTCATTCAGCTAGCTAGGTGCAAATATTCAGACCAGAGGAATTTGATGGCACTAAAGTAGTACTGCAAACATGTCAAGAGTTTCTGATCAGTAACTCTTACCAGTCTGATTAAAACAAAGCGACATCACAGCCCTGGTCATTTCTCCTGGCAGCCTTTTAGAATTGTATTATCGTTGAGAATAAAGTGGTAATACAGTATTTCAGCAAAACCTAAGTGTATGACAAATGATAAAAAAGAGAGTTTCTTTTGCCACAGTGAAGATAACGAAAGTTTTTGGCTCTTGGACTTGGGAAACAAGTGTGAATCTCCCGGTTTTCAGAGGAAAATGGGAAACAGGACATCTATACAGCTTGGTCAAAAGTTCAGGGAGAAGGTCATTGCTCACACTTCTACAGCACTTCTCAGAGAAGAATAAATGTGAAAGAGGAAAGCCAGATGCTCTAGGGTTTACTCTTTTTCCAGAAAGAGAGTTTGAGGAAGCCACCAAGGCCTAGCACCTCTTCCTAGGGTGCATGAGAAAGGAAGGAGAAGAGCTGCAGTTCAGCCCAAAGGAGACCTCTTCCTGGAACCTTGTCCCTTCCCTGCTCTCCTTGCTGAATCCAGCCATGACCCATTTCTTCAGGTGTTATGTGTAAAATTCACTATGTGAATAAATGTTCTAGACTGCTTTTCAACTGGATTATTTCATCCATCCCCTCCCAGAATTTACTCCCTAGGATAAGTCTACTCCACAGCCACTCCTCAAAGTGATGGGGATTCTACCTTGATACTTTCTCCCCTGTTTCTTAGAGGATCTAATTGCTTGTGATATCAATATGCTCAGTCTCCACAGAGAGAGAAAAAAACCTACTCTCCCAAAATTCAATGAGATTTGTTCCTTACCTATGTTCGGTTTTGGACTTCCGGTGTAAGCTGTTTATCTTGACTCAGTTCCTGTCATTAAATGAAATGAATTCAGCCGGCTTTCAGCAGATATGAGGTCTCTTCTGACATGAGCCTGAGCATCTGAACAGAAAGGAACAGAAAGAGAATGTAAGCGGCCAGTACCCAGAAAAAGTCACAGTAATACCACAGACTTGATGCAAATAGAAGGTGGGAAGAAGAAAGCTAAGCCATACTCACACCAGCAAAGACAGATGCCAAATATAGAAGGGTGGGCTCCTTAAGCTCCAAATTGTCTAAGTATGAAAATACTTCTCTTGAGGGAAATTCAGGTCAACTGCTGCTCTGGCCTGGCTTCTGAAGAAACTGCTCTTTGTCAACTACACAGCTTAAGGAGACCTGACTCACCTTAGTCACCTGCACTACCTGAAGCTAAACCCTATGAACATAACCAGAAATACCACATACTGCTACAACACAGCACAATGTGAAAATTCACATTTGACTGAGCTATGAAAGACTATTTGTTCTGTTAGGCCTGCATTCTTAGATATATACCTGCCAGTTCACATCTCTATCCACATTGTGTAAAGCAACCTTGCTTTGAAAATTTTTTTTGGAAGGCAGAAATTACAGGAAACCTCCTTAGGAGCAGAAGATCGCTCAGGCATGAGGGAGCCCTTAAGTAGCTTTGGAGAATATGAGTTTAGCCTCTGTTGTAAGGCCCATGTCCTAATGGATTCCAGGTGGTATAAGAAATGCACCCGGCTGCCCCAAGCCTTTCAGCTGGCGATAGCTCCCTCTCTGAGAACACCTCGAGTGCCACAAGCACACACTCTGATCCAATATCCCCTCCCAGCGGGCTCTGTTTAACCCACACCTGATTCAATTTAATCCTTTATTAGTTAACAAATCACTTGTGCTTCTCTCATGACGGGTAGCGCTGTATGAATAAAATACACCACGCTTGTTCGTATCTCTAGGCATGTTTCAATACAAGTCATTCTTCTCGTAGCTGTCACTCACATTTCTCTTTCCGTTTTATTGGGTTTTTTATAACGCCTTTAAGAAATTGCCGAGGAGCCAGTCTAACTCTGAACAACAAAACTGTTTGTTCTCCTTGATCGTGCTGCCCCCCCCACCCCCCGAAACTAAGCAGCAGCAGTGAAAATTTCCCCCTTGAGTCACGCCGGCAGGTTCTGCGGGCAGCGAGGGAAGCTCCCGGGCGGTTGCAGAGCCGGGGGGAGGGCACGGTCCCGCCCCGGGGCGGGGGGAGCGGGAGGGGGCGGTGACAGCCGCTCCGGCCCGGCTCGG
>NW_009727539.1:0-16699 GCF_000703405.1 Apaloderma vittatum | reverse complement strand
TACCATCGCGGCTCTGCGCACCCTGCCCGCCCGATACCGGCAGTGCCAGCCGCTCTCTGGGCTTCCCGTGCTGGTAAGTGCCTCTAACGACCGTGCCACGATTGAAGGGCAAAAAGAAAAGCTAGATCTAAATCAAACAGAATCGAATGCTTGCTCTTTAATTTAAAAAAAAAAAAAGTATATTAATATAATCTCATATGATGCAGTATTTTAGCAGTGGGGAAGATCTGTTCTATGTGCTATTGATATATTATAATTTTCATAAGACCGTTGCTAGTTGTGATGCTAAGGTTGGGCCTGAGAGACTAATTATGGTAAGGAGTGGTAAATTACTTGCATAGCTGCCAAATATGCTAAAAATAACTAACTTAATATACATAATGTTTGAGGAAAAATAGATCTGCTGAAATCACAGCTGTATTTGAAAACTGGGCATGTCCAAGTGCCTGAGGTACGATTTGCTTTCTTGTATTATAAAACCTGCTTCTAAGCAAAGGGTGCATCTACATTAGTGTTTCAGTTTGGATCATGTCAGCTTTTTTCCAAATCAGTCTGGTGATCTTCTTGATTCCCTGTGCTCTGGTTCATGCCACTGAGTGACTTTAGAGTAATTGCGCTGTACTTTTATTAAGTAAGAAAGACCAAACTGGAAGGTGCAGGCATTCAGTCTGCAGGACTAAACTAGAACTAGTCCAGCATAGAAACCTCTGAAGCAGATACAATGTAGATACAATCTGGTCTTCAGCAGAAACACAGTTCCGTGTACCCTCTCCTGCATTGCTCTGCTAGCTGATATAAATGTAACTAAGATTTCCAGGGAATCTTATAAAAATCAAGTTTTCCAGTTCTCTAGAACTGAGGTGAGGACACTCTAAAAAAAATAATCATATCACTTGTATTGCAATTTTAAAAAAAAATTAAGACCTTGGTAATTTACAGCTCTCTTCCATGGTTGTTTTTACAAGCTACTTCTTAACTATCATTCTCAGCAAGATAGCTATGCATGCCTGGCTGCACGATCCAGCTGTATATAATAAATCAAGACAGAATATGTTCTAAGCCTCTCTAATACTGTAAATAAGTGAGGTAACATCAAGACCAGACTTGCAAGAGTTTGTAGTGGTCAGAGGCACTCAGTGAGGTTGCTGGGTTTATGCATGTGCCCAGCCTCAACAAGATGCATTCAGCAACTACACAGGTAATAAAAAAGGAGCTTTCCCTTTGATACCCTAATTGTGGATATTCAGTGCTTTTGTTGCAAGGTAGTAACAATCAATTAATTACACACAGCTGGATGGCAACAAAATATATCTGACAACTTCTGTGTTAGTTCCCAATGCAGAAACTGATTATGGATTCTTTCAGTTTCCCTTTTTCCATTTCATTTAAACTTTAAACCAAAAAAAAAAAAAGAAGAAAAAAAAACCTGGTTGCATTGTCAAATGTATGGAAAAAGCTTTATAATAGAGCATCTAACATAATATATGGAAATGTAAGCAGATATTCTAGGGCAAGTCAATGCTTAATTCTCCTGTCAATTGTGTTGTGAATTATTCTGAAACCAACCAAGTAAGAATGCTGATGCTGCAAGCTGCAACATGCCACTAAGTTCCTCTTTTATTTTTAGAATCAAAATAATACAGATAGAAGAGGAACAAAGTAAGAAGTTAACCAGCATGAAGTTACTCATCTTCCTCACAATAATCCTGGGCACACTTGTCACAGGATTAGATTCTGTAAGTTTAAAAATAAATGAAGAGGGGGTTTTCACATAGAACTTTTTCTGGGTTTGATTATACTTCTGCTTTGGACAATGTAGTAGGCTTTTGACTTGAACTCTCCTTTTCACTGCATTTGCATGTATCTGTACATCTGCTGCACATACACCTCTGAGAAACATGTTTTGGAACCATTTGGTTTTCCTTCTGATTCTGTTCAACCTTAAGATGTCTGCTACCATTTAAATAATGAAGACATCATGTAATAGCTGAGAAATACAGCTTTCCTAATTTTTTTTTTTCTTAATGCAGTTTAGACCTGGACACTGAGTACTGAGAGCTTACTGGTCTTTCATGGAGGTGGATATCAGGCTCTAATTAAACTTCTACCTCCTCTACTTGAAAGTGTAAAAAAGGAGCAATAAATATGAATTTGAATATTTTTCACTATGAACTTGTATGACATTTGATATCTATCAGCAGAGCCATTCATCAACATTACAGAATGATATTGTTACCATTACTTGTTTTAGCTTAGGCAAGCCAACTTGACCTCTGGGAAAAGTAAACTGAAAGCCTAATCTTTTTTTTTTTTTCTTTTCTAATGGAGAAAGAAGTAGTCAGCCTGCAAATCAGAGGCAAGACTTGAAGTACAGGGCAAGAATCTATTGTATAAATTTGGCTTCTGTGGCACAGACATGAAGCACCAAGGTCACCAAAATGACAGAGGCAGCTGGAGAATGTTGTATCTTTGCTGTCCTGCTTGGTGGCTGAGAGTCGGAGAGGGAGAAGTTCCCTCTCCCGTTTTAGGGGCACTGACCTTGGAGAGGTGCTTAGGTCCTTACAGCAGCCTTAACTGCTATATTGACCTGATGCAGTGGACCAGCTTGGTGAGGGGTTTTTTACTGAAGGTTTTCTTGTCATGTGTATTTTGTTCAGTTTTTTTTTTTCTTTCTTGCTCTGCTTTGCCCAAGTACAGTTCGAATTCTCATTCCCATCCAGATTTGACAGAGTAGGTTCAGTTCATAACTACATGGAAAAAACTAAACTGTTGAAGCTATGCAGTAAGGAACAGAGCTTGGGTCCATAAAAGATAACCAGACCACATAAACTGTTTCCTTAAAATCTTGTTTTCTTTTCCCTCAGGTCTATAGCAAGTGGTACTACAAGCTGCAATATAAACCCAGATCAGACCACAAGGGTAAATATCTGCTTGTTGTACTTGAATCTAAAAAGACCTTGTTATCCTACAATTCTATCTTCATATAAGAAGGAAGATTTTTCATGATAAACCAGGTTTTCGGTGTTTGATTGCAAGTGCATTTCACTTCATCATTCAAGTGCTTTGTCTCTAATTAGTGATGCCTTTACTTGCAGAATGCCATTGTTTGAATGGAGGAACCTGCATTCACTATTACATCTATAGTGGACGTAGTTACTGCATATGCCCAGAAGGGTACGCCGGGACTCACTGTGACATAGGTAGAGTGTCTATCTTCCTTAAAATTAAACTGATAAAAAGATCTAAAAAGCTAGGCAAGTCATAAATATGAAATGCCAAGTGTAAGTGGCTATGTTGTAAAGCATGCAGAAGCCATTAAAGAAGCAGTATGCAGGCTTTAAAGCGTAAGATAATTGATGCTCAAAATTCATGTAGATCAAACTTAATGCAAAATCTGGACTGATTATACATCTTATCTGTTTTCAAGTGTAATGCATGAGTTTGCTTCTCATTAGAAGGATCCATACAGATTATTTCTGTTTTGGAACAATTATAAACAAGAGCATGCTGCTAACAAAATATCTGTTCTTCTCAGACCTTGACAGTGTATGCTATACTGAGAATGGGGAGGACTATAGAGGAATGGCAACAGAAGACGAATGCCTGCCGTGGGACCTTCCCTCTGTGGTCAGGAGGGCTCGTTACCATGCTCACAGGAGGGATGCTTTGCAGCTCGGACTGGGCAAACACAGCTACTGCAGGTAAGAAAAGCATTGGTTCATGGAGTGAGTTTTACTGTTACAGGCCCAGAAGGGCCTCAAGTAATGGTACATGTTTTTAACAAATAACAAAATATTAGAGGTTAATTTTGAGTGAAAAATATTTGGAATGCTACTCTGAAGTGATGCTTACCACTGAAGCGCATCGTACTGCAAAATTCCCAGTAGGCACCAGAGAAAATAACTAACAACTGATTATATCTTGCAACAGAACACTTTTGGCCTTTTCAGGACAGTTAGCTTAGAATCTTAGATAGTATCTACTATAATTTTCTTTTTAACTGTGTTTTGTGAAAAGAGCACTTTCTTTATCTTCTAGAAACCCAAATGGAAGTAACAGGCCCTGGTGTTACACAAAAAAGGGATCTACCATTCGAGAAACGCCCTGCAACATAGAAAAGTGTGGTAAGTGACACTAGTTTCAGGACAACTGATGTGTTTTGGTTTTTTAATAGCACAAGTTGGTGCTTAGCAGTAAGAACATCTGAACAAAATTTCTGTTCATAGGGCCTGCGTGTGGACAAAGGAGCATCAGCAAGTACTTCAAGATTGTTGGTGGAAGCCAGGCAGAGGTTGAGTCTCAGCCATGGGTAGCTGGCATCTTCCAAAACGTAAGGGGCGTTGACCATTTTCTGTGCGGTGGCAGCCTCATTGACCCTTGCTGGGTGCTTACAGCAGCGCACTGTTTTCATAGCCCGTAAGTTTACAGTTCCCCATCCTACTTATCTGCAACTTCCTTCAACTGATTTCTTTGTGTGATGCTCACTGAGCAACCCTTTGAAATGTGCCAGAGTAAGAATGTTCTCCTCTTTGAGCAAAAGAGCAGCCCTAAACATCAAGCCCCTGGGATCCCAAGTCTAGCAGAATGAGCTGTTGAGGTGTGAACATTTTAGTGGATTGTGGATTTAGATCACTTACTTAGGCTAAATTGGAGCCACCATTTCATTTTTACCTTGGCTGTTCCCCAAACCTTAAAGTTGTACTGAAAGGTGATGAGCTGTTGAGCAATATATTTATGGGTGTTTTGTGTTGTGGTTTCCTGTGGAAAGATGACCTTTCTGGCACACTGCAGAAGATTCTCATCCCCAGTTCCTGGTACTAGTAGCAGCTACCTAGGTGTGCATTTCAGAATGCCTGAACATCTAAATCCCTTCAAATGGAAAATCAGGATGCCTTCCTTTAGAATACTGGATCAACTTTCAAATTTGACTAAGTTTTGCTTTTTCTTGTTGGCATTAAAGTAATCTTGAACCAGAACTCTGGGACTGGATCTAAATTGTTGACCTTGCTCTCAGAAACCAGTAGCCTTCACGAGTCTCTTTACTCTTCCTCAGGTCAAAAAGAACACCACCCAAATCTGTCTACAAAGTCTTCCTTGGAAAATCCATACTGAATGTTACTGATGATAAGGAACAAGTCTTCATGGTTGATGACATCATCTCTCACCCTCACTTTACAGATGACACAGGTGGCAATGACAATGATATTGGTAAGTGGCTGAAGGCCATGTTAATTGTGGCATCCATCTTCCAAAAGGAGTAGAACCAGACATGAGATGGAGAACAGGAATTAGGCACTTCTGAGAACTAGGCCTGCACTTAGCAAGATTTTTACACCTGTATAAATTCAGTTTGTGGCATATGTTAGATGCATTACCCAGCACGCAATCCACTACAAGCCTATCTTATATCTGGATCCATACAAGATATGGCTTTTCCATAAGTACTGGTGGCAGTGTCCTATTTTTACTATTGTATTTTATGTTTACAATAATCACACTGTGTAGTAAAGGATGAAAAAAGGCATGCACAGTATATTTCATTATATAGTAGTGGAATGCCATCTCGGGTACCACATTAGCCAAAGGTTATCTTGAATTAATCCAGACTTTAGTAAGTATCTCTGGCTTTCATAAGCCTATCCCTAAATCAACACAGTCCGAGAGGGGCTTTTGCAACTTGTACAAAGCAGACTTGCCACTCTTGCACTTGACACTTGGCACTCTACCACCACTTTCTGCTAAGGGAAAAGACTCAAAAATGAGCTTCATAAGCCTTTCTGGTGAGTGTTACAGTATAAACTGCCCCCTCTTCAGCAGGGCAGTGGGTACCACTCTGCAGCCAGTCAGGAAGGTCTTAAAACATCTGAAGATACACTTGCAGAAGACTCTCTCCCCTGAGCTGTCAGCCCCTGTCCTTCCAGGAAGGAAGTTCAGGTTGGAATATCTGACAATTTTGGTGCTGGGAAATTTTGTTGTTACTAAATAATGACCCAGTCATTCCAAAAAGCAATAAAAGGAACTATTCTCACTAACTGTACCTGATAATCCTATTGTCAGAGAACTGGAAAGGAAAAGCTTTCTTTATAATCTAAATGTATCTTCTGATTTGTGTTTTAGCTTTGATAAGGATAAGAACAACTTCTGGACAGTGTGCAGTAGAATCCAAATATGTCAGAACAGTCTGCTTGCCAGCGAAGAACCTTGACTTGCAAGATAATACTCGGTGTGAAATAGCTGGCTATGGAAAACAAGATTTTTGTAAGTGAATGACTTCTGTTTCCAAATTTGTACTTCCACAGTGTGGGATTTATCTTTGCTATCATCTTTACTTGTCCATGGCATTTCCTATTTGATGCTTCTTACACTTGTCAATTGTATAAAGTAAGTAAAGATGTAAACCAGCATTTTTTTTTTTCCACTCCCGATGTGATGAGGAGTATAAAAAATTACAGCTGTGTTGGAAGATTAACAAAGGATTATCTTTGTGCAGAAAATACTTTAAAACTATCAAACTCTTTAAAAATAAGCTTTATGGCTTGCATGCGGAACACTTGTTTTTCTCTTAAACTTATTAACAGCAAAAGTAAAACAGCACTGCATAAGCTGAAAATAAGAATCTCAAGGGGGAAGTGGAATGGGCTGTGCTAATTTAAGTGCTGAAAGTAGGTGTTATGGGGTTTTTTTTGCTTTATTTTTTATTTTAGATGGTGAAAATAGTTAAATCTTTTGTTTGCAGATGACATCTACTATGCTCAAAGACTGATGTCAGCCACTGTAAACTTGATATCACAGACAAAATGCAAACATGAATACTATGACAGTATCAGAGTTACTGACAACATGGTCTGTGCTGGAGATCCCACATGGATGACTGATGCATGCAAGGTAAAACTAGTTTGTTTTATCTTTTAAATAACTTTAAATGCATGTACAGTACATGGATCAGCTGGTGGCATTTTGTAGTTCTAGTCAAAAGAGTCTCTATGTACTAGAAATGGAAAACATCCAGTGCAGTTGACCCATGGTGTAGCTAAATATATGGAAGAATGTTGGGACCTAGAGTTAAGTGTTACCCCCTCCAGACACTCCTTGGGAGGCGCAAGAAGTGCAGCACCTTGGCCAGTGTTATTCCTCAAGGCCTTATCTCCAATCTATTCAAGCAGTGGTTGGTAGATATGTATCACAGGAGTACAGCAGCTATTTCAAAATTGGCTAGCACTTCCTTAATGTTAACTACAGCTCCGCAAAGGCGTAAAAAGTGTATTATAGGTGGACACTGAGCCTGGCAACAGATTGCTCAAAACCAGATTTATTTCCCTGGGCAGAGTGTCCATATGAGCCACTTAGAAGGACAAACGTTGTCCTCAGATGCAAAAAGGGAGACAATTGATTCTATGATGAAGAACTGAGCATGTTGGTTTTGACCTAATACCACTGGCCTAACAGCTGTGATTATAGACTTAGGATGGAGTGTCATGTACAATGTAACTATTCTCTCTGCACCCTGCTGGGGAAAAATAGAGACCTCCTCACTGCACAGACTGTGTTCAAGTCACAGCAGGTGCTGGACCTCTTGTTCCACCTATGCAGAGTTCTCAAAAACCAGAACTTGAGCTCACAGGTATTTACTAGCTTGTTTCACTCTAGAAAAACAATAGTCACAGGCTCGCTGCTCTAAAGGCTCCATCTGCAAAAAGTGGCCTAATATACTGTTTTTCTGTTGTCAGGGGGATTCCGGTGGCCCCATGGTCTGCGAGCACAATGGCAGAATGACGCTGTATGGAATTGTCAGCTGGGGAGATGGCTGTGCAGAGGAAAACAAGCCTGGTGTTTACACCAGAGTTACTCGATACCTTGACTGGATTGACTCCAGTATGAATGCGATAACTGCCAAGAGTCATTTTCGTCCTGAACCAAAGTGAACTTTTTTCTACAGTTGGGCTCAGATGAGCAAGATTTAAGCCTATACTGACGTTGGGACACTAAAGTCCTGGATGTAGTGAGAGGCTTTCCTTTTTAAATGCTCATGTGGTCTGCCACTCACATTGCTGTTTCTGAAGCAGAGAGATGGCTGATAGAATATCTTACTAGTCTGAATTACCTGAATACCACTCAGTGGGAAGCTAAAATATTTAACATTTAAATGAGTGTTCCCATGTATGATACTATGCCTATCAAGTTATCAATCTGCTTCATTTATGAACCAGCATTTCACCTAGAAGTATTGGTACAGTTTTAACTTATTTAACACAAGTATGCATTTTATACATGGGCTGAGTCTAGATTCTTTCGTCACTGTACTGAACAACACTAAGACGCAAGGCCTAGAAAACTAATATCTTGATACCAGTACTGAAAGTATGATCGGGCTTTGCATCAGAAAGTGTGTGTGGAAAAAAACTGCATCAGCAAGTGGGGAAAAAATACCCAAGTGCATCAGCATTATTACCACTAATTTGTGAAGAAGGAGCAAAGTGTTTAGACTGAGGCAACACTTGTTGTACAGGGTTCATTGCTGCAGACCCAACACATACTAACATTTATCTCAGCATTACAAACTCTTAACGTATCCCACTTAAGAACTGTGCTGCATGAAGGCAAAATGGAAACTTGACTGGAATTCCAGGTCACAGCTGAAGGTTTCTGGGTCCCCTAAAACATCTAATTATGCAACCTCTCTAAATATACCTACGCACCCCAGAGAGAGTTTAAGGACTCAGTAGCCATTGAATGCTGCAGGGGTCAAAAGTCAGAACTCTATTTCCATTCATTTAACTGATATTATATGGAAACTAATTTTTTTGTTAAGACATGCTGTTTTTATTTTTAAACTTGTCTTTGTTTTATAGGTTTGAATTATTTGTATGAGGGCTGGAACCTCAAGTTTATTTAATTATTTTTGTGTTTAACTTATTGTTTGTATTATGGATGTTAATATCATTAAAAACTGTTATTCTTACATGTTTGTTTCCACTCTCTTGAAAAAGGAATTGTAGAATTCAGGATAGAACTTAATAATGATAGTTCTTTATCTGAACTGTCATGTCCCTTGTTAACACAAAAATGTTTGAACTTCTCTTTTTAACTATTTTGTGCGAAAATTAACGTCTTCTATTCTGGGCTAGAGTGCTAGAAAACTGTGTGCACTAGCAAGATATAAAGCGCAGGCTCAAAAACAGTGCTGAGGCTCTACTATCCATGTTACGAGAGCTTCAGGATCCCTGTCTAGCCCTGTGAACCAGCTATTCTCAACTGATTGTGGAACTTTTGGTGAATGTGGGAAGTAAAACATGGTGTTTATGTTTCACCCAAAGGGAATAGAGTTCTCATGCTTCAGCACGACTCTACAATAAGATCCAAATCACTTGATGGGGGGAAGTGAGACTCTAGTTTCAAAAGTTCACTCAAGTACAGTTCTCAAGGTCTTCTCTTTTGGGTGGATAAGACAACATCATGAGATCCTACCATCACTTCAGCATCCTAAACAACATATAATCATAGGATTGTTTAGGTTGGAAAAGACCTTTATGATTCAGTCCACCTGCTAACCTAACAGGGGAAGGTCCACCACTAAACCCTGTCCCTAAGCACCATATCTACATGTCTTTTAAGTGCCCCCAAGGATGGTGATTCCACAACTTTCCTAGGCAGCCTGTTTCAATGCTTAACAACCCTTTTGGTGAATAAATTCTTCCAAATATCCAACCTAAACTTCTCCTGGTGCAGCTTGAGGCCATTTCCTCTTGCTGCTTGTGAGAAGAGACTGGTACAGTCTCATAATAACACTTTGGTCAAATGTTTTTTGTCATATTATACACACAAAAGAATGTAAATAACCTCTGAAGGCAGAAACTTTATTTTCCTTTTTTGTTTTTTTTAATCAGATAGAGATGAACTAAATAAACTGATGAACTCATTGTCAGATGTCTTCATAGGAAGGCAACTGTGAATTCAGAGTTGCTCAGGTACAAATTATGTTATGTCTTGTAGCTTATTGTAGTGTGAGTAGATGAACCTTGCACCTGGATGATGGAATGATAGAAATAAGAATCTTAATGAAATCTTGTCCTTCAGACTCAAGACTGACCTGTGTAACATCTGGACTATTTCCAGCTCTGTTATTGTTAACTCCATGTCTTTATACCCAATTTCCTGTCTATAAAGCGGTCAGGACAGTACTTCCTTTCTCCCATGGGTCTGTCTGGGTATAATTTGTCAGGAGGAGGGGCAATTGACCATCATGTGAATGTGCTGTAACATGCTGACATCTCAGTCTCACACAGGGACAGCAAGCACTACGTAAACACAGGATGATTACTGACAATACTGGATTGTGAGCTGTGTGGCAATACAATTTGTGGCTGGGATCTGCAAACAGCAATTTATTTGCAGAGATTACCACTGTGTGTAGTAGACTCACTCGGCACAAGTCTGCTGTTTGTGGGCAGCTGAGTAAAGTTTGTGCAGGGAGTTAAAAGTGCATTGTTTCTAAGAGAACAAGCTGGAGATCTCCTGTCAGAGACTATGAGACCGCAAACTGTGCAACATGAGAAGGGAGGCACCTCTTCACTACCTTTCCGGACCGTAACTACCAGGACAGCCTGACTACTGCTGGCAGAGAATACTTAGGGCACAAAATAAGCGATGGTAATATAGTTCTAGACAAAAATATACTAAGTTTTAACCAAGTCTTTCAGGATGCT
Source organism: Apaloderma vittatum (assembly GCF_000703405.1). NCBI lineage: Eukaryota > Metazoa > Chordata > Aves > Trogoniformes > Trogonidae > Apaloderma > Apaloderma vittatum. Next base: position 5,996 of record NW_009727539.1, on the reverse strand, counting down.
ACAGCTTCCTCACTTCATTATTTCCTTTATTTAAACATTTACCAAAGTACTCAAGTCAACAGGTTTCCAACTGGTGGAGAATAGAAATATCCTCAGGACAATTGCATATGATTACCATTGTAATGAATGGCACATTTGTCATCAACATCTATGGGCTTTTTCTATTAATAAAGTCAATACAATTTAAATTTTAACTTATTCCTATCATTATGAATCTAATTAAGAATGAAAAAGGAGCAATAAATAAAATTCGCATTTAGGTCTCATTTTGAAATGCAGGAAGTTTTCAAAACTGTATGAATGAAGAGAGAGTCTTGAGAGCAGAGGAAATGTCCATGCTGTTTTGGGTGTGCAGTCTTATTTAATCTTTAGTTTGTGTTGGATAAGCTGCCCCAACAAAAATGAAATCTTTAAGCAAATGTACAGTGTATACACACCTCTACTTTGGCTGCTATAATATTTTATATAATCTCCTTCAATGTTCTCTACATGACTTCAGCCCCACAGCTACAATCTTCTAGATGGCTAGTTGTCAGAGCCTGGGAAAAAGCAGGGCAGAGGAGGAGAGCACTCCTGTAAAAAACTTTTTCTTCCTGTAGCAGAATTCACAGGAAACATTGTATTTTCCTTCTTACACAGAGTGAGCAGAGGATGATCCAGGCTGTGGTGCAAGTCATGATGAAGAAACAAAACCAAACCAAACCAAACCAAAGCCCTCACAGAGTTTGAAATCAGAAAATGGTTGACAGTGTCAGTGTGGAGAATTAATATTTCTAAGGACAGTGTGACCAAACTCAAGACAAAGGGCTGATTTGTAATCAGATGGAGTCAAGATAGTGTAAACTCATTTTGGCTTATTTTAAGCTCTGTAATGAGTTGTTCAAGAATTTAGGCTGCATCCTTTAGGTTCCCCCAAGGCTGTGGTGCTGGCCAGCGTGAAGAGAAACAGCCTCAAGAGCTGTGCATGGAGCTCGGCAAATACCACCGCAGAACGACAAAAAAAAACTAGAGAGAGGCTGTTTTTGGAAGATATCAGCTATCTAGTTGGTACTAACATACGTGCGAGACAACTGTTGATATAAATATGCTCTCACTTAAGTACATTGTTCATGATTTCAGGTATTTGGCAGGCAACAGAAAGGAGTAGAGTGGGAATCCAGCAAGTATTTAAAAACAGCTGAGAGGTGAGCGTCAGCCTAAGAGAAGAGACCATCCTCTCAGAATCCTTAGGAACGTAACTGATATGAACACAAGCGCCTACTTATCTTCATTACATCCTCAGAAGAAACATATTAAGCAATGAGGATAAAGCAGTATCTGATATGTCCAGAGCACAGGAAGTTAGTTTAACCTGTCAGGTCTTAAAAGGAAGTGATGCATCCGGAATAGACAGCCCATTTTACCTTATATAGATGAAGCGTTCTTCATGGAAGTGAAACTAAAATGTGACTCAAAGCACTTTAAAATCTAAGTTATGATGAAACATGATATATAGTCACCTGTTTGTTGCCTATGTTACACCACTTCCACGTAGACTGGTATGTGTGGGAGGATTTAGTCTGTGCATACTGAAGCCTGAACTAATAAAAAGCAGTATGACTATTTGGTCACCAAGCCTTTGGCTCACTTCTCACACTTAAGCAGAGCACTTGCTTTGGAGCAGACGAGAACAGAGCTTACCCATGAAAAGAGAATCAAACCTTTCTGCAATCAGCAGGCTTGTAATCTGGAGTTTCAGATACCTCCTTCTCAAGCCTCCTTCTCAATCTCTAGTAAAAACGTGACAAACTTGAAACAAGGCATATTCATTAAAGCGTAAATCTAGGCTCAAATTTGATATGACAAGCCCCCTCTGTATCCACCATATCCCACGGAATTATAGAAATGGGCAATCTGAGCCAAATTGGAGTTGTACTGTTTAACCTTTTGACAACTGAAGTTGACTCATTCAGATTTAGGCTGCACTTGTTTGTTAGGCTACACTAATCCAAACAGAATTCAGAGTGAGCTTGGCACCCAGAATTATCAGAAATGAGCAAGTTAATAAAGTCAAGCAGCAATAACTAAATGCACAGATGTAGATGAGTGATGGCTGGTGTTAAAGCAGATCCAGAAGGCAGAACAGCCTACAAGCTATACTTAACAGCATTGAAAAAAATACGTAAACGTACTGACATATACAGCAGAACACAGTTTATGAACCTAGGGACTGGGCAGACACTCATCTGTGTGTTGTTTTGAGAATCATTCTTCTTGATGAGAACAAAACAATAACGATCAGTGGTCTCACACATGAAAAGGAGAAAAGACTGAAAGCATTTGGTTTGTTTTATTCAGAGAAGCAAAATCTACAGGAGACATATTCTTCAAAGAAGAAAAAGCTATGGCAGAGAAGGGAATAAACTGTCCTCTCTGTCAGGGTCGAAAGCAATAAGCCTGGTTGCACGAAGGGAAACTGAACCAAAGTATGATGAAATTATCTCTACTGGTAAGAGTAGTGAAGCATGACAACAAATGACACCGAGTGGCATTGAACCTCCTCCACTGGAATTTTTGAGAACAATTTAGACAGAGTTAAACTAGTTTGTTTTGGGCTCTTGCAATATAAATGGAAGAGATTTTGAGAAAACATATAATCTAAGGTTCCCCGTTTTATTATGAAATAAATTAACATGCCCAGTAACTGAGATGACTACATGAAAATACAGACACCACAGGGAAATTTAGAAATAGCATATAGAATTTAACCATCTTTTTAAAAGGTGGCTTTTAAAAAATGGCTCCTATGGGAGAAAATGGTCTGGATTTCTCATCTAACAATTAAAGGCTAACTTCTTAATGGTAGACTAATAACTATAAAAAAATTTTGAGCATATTTTTCAGTGACTCTTAAAGTAATATTCCATACAAAACTAGAATCAAATTAATTGCTTCCATATCCCACTGGGAAAAATATTTTTGATGAATAACATGTGCTACTGGCAAGAGAGTAAAATTACAACCCTCCCATTGAATAGAGAAAATGTTATTTCTCTGTGGAATAACTGGAAAGTATTTTGTATGTAATGCTATGACTTGGCATCACACACAAATTACCTCAGTATGTTTCAAGCTGGATGCCTCTGGGTGTGATAAAACCTTTCAAAGCACACTACTGTTGTAAAGAGGCAGTGACGAAAGCAGCTGAAAAATCACAGGCAACCACCACACTTTGCCAGTCACAGGCTTATGTATTTTAGGATCTGATGCCTTTTCGGTGACAGCATAATTCCAGAGAAACAGATGGACATATTTACAAGTAAAAAACATCTGCAGGCAGTTTCATCATTTATTAGAAATGTAGCAAATTATCTCTGCTAGTCACTGCTCAGATATTCTAAATTCGGTCTATTCTGGGATAGAGTCACTTTTCTTCCTAGTAGCTGGTACAGTCTTGTGTTTTGGAATTAGTATGAGAACCATGTTGATAACACATTGATGCTTATTTGTTGCTAAGTAATGCATCCAAAGTTAAGGATTTTTCATTTTCCCATGCTCTAACAGCAAGCAGGTGCACAAGAAGCTGGGAGGAAGCATGGTGAGAACAGCTGACCTGAACTAGCCAAAGGGATATTTCACACTACAGAATGTCAGGCTCAGTATGTAAACTGAGAGGAGCTGGCCAGGAGGGGGCAGATCACTGCTCAGGAGATGGTCAGTGGGTGGTGAGCAATTGCATTGTGTATCACTTGTCTTTCTTGGGTTTTATTTATCTTTCTTTGTTGTTGTTGTTATTATTATTACTATTATTAAATAATTAAACTGTCTTATCTCAACCCATGAGTTTTACTTGGTTTTGATTCTCCTTCCCATCCCACTGGGCAGCGAGGAGGTGGTGGTCAGTAAGTGCTTCTGTGTTGCTTAGTTGCAGGGGGGGGTCAAACTACAACAATCCCCAAGTGACATAAATCAGAACATCACTACAGCTGTTGAAATTGCAGCTGTTTCATGAAGATCACAGCATGTACTTGGTGTTGCCACAACACATCAGCACCCATGATAAAAAATCTTAACTGATGTTCCAACTCCCTCATCCCCAAATGCACCTCCATGGTCTGCCACATTGCAAACTAGTATGGTTGTGTAAGTTTTTTATTTTAAAACATGCTTACGTGCTATATTAATAGCAGCCCCACCCACATGAAGAACTGCTTCAAACAGGTACACTTGACCATCTCAGTTGTACTTTGCTCTAAAACTTGCTAAGCAGAACCTGAGCCAGCATTGCAGCATTACAATCAGCTTGAAGTAGCTGCCATTCACAGAATCACAAAATGTTAGGGATTGGAAGGGACCCCACTAAAGCAGGATCACCTAGAGCAGGCCACAGAGGAATGCATCCAGGTGGGTTTTGAATGCCTCCAGGGAAGGAGACTCCACAACCTCTCCAGGAATCTGCTGCTCCAGTGCTCTTTCACCCTCACAGTGAAAAAGTTTTTCTTAATGTTTTTGTTGAACCTCCTCTGCTCCAGCTTGCACCCATTGCCCCTTGTCCTGTCACTGGACATCACTGAAAAGAGCCTGGCTCTGTCATGCTGACATTCACCCTTTACATATTTATAAACATCTATGAGGTCACCCCTCAGCCTCCTCTTCTCCAAGCTAAAGAGACCCAGCTCCTTCAGCCTTTCCTCATAAGGGAGATGTTCCACTCCCTTCACCATCTCCGTAGCTGCGCTGGACTCTCTCGAGCAGTTCCCTGTCTCTCCTGAGCCGAGGGGCCCAGAACTGGACAAAATATTCCAGATGTGGCCTCACCAGGTCAAAGTAGAGGGAGAGGAGAGCCTCTCTCGACCTACTGGCTACTCCCCTTCTAATACACCCCAGGATGCCACTGGCCTTCTTGGCCACGAGGGCACATTGCTGGCTCATGGGTATCCTGCTGCCCACTAGAACTCCCAGGTCCCTTTCTCCTTCACTGTTCTCCAACAGGTCAGTCCCCAACCTATACTGGTACATGGGGTTGTTTTTTCCCAGGTGCAAGACTCTACATCTGCACTTGCTGTATTCCATAAAATTTGTCCCCACCCAACTCTCCAGCCTTGCTTCGCCTTGCCTCCTCACTTCCCTTCAACACTTTGCATTTGGGATCAAGTGTATTTGACCACAGACACCACATTTTATGTATCACCTTTAGGAACAGAAAATTGCTAATTCAACTGCTGGTTTAATTTCAAATTAGATGTAAACAGATAAATTTGAGATCTTTCTCAAGAACAACCAATTTGATCTAAAATAACTGCAACTACGTTTATCCCACATATTAAATCTTTTGCTCTCTAAGAACACTTCTATCTTGTACTAACCACATCCTTTATTTACAATAGACTTGTTTTAAGACATAGTATCAAGAGCCAGTTTGTTTATTACCTGGGGAGGCAAATCAGAGAAACTTATCATGTTCTATAGCTAAAAGAAGACTATAGAAATATTTTTAGATGGTCAGCTTGGCTCAGCCTTAAAATTATGTTAAAGGGACTTTTAGAACATAAAGAGGGAGACTTATATAATCTATTAACTTCACTTCAAAAGTTTTGGAACAATTTTTTGTTTTTACAGTCATATTCTAGTCTTAAAATACACATATGTGTTGCCTGATCTAGTCGAGAGGTGGCGTCCCTGGCGGCAGGGAGTCTGGATTAAAATGACCTCTAAGGTCCCTTCCAGCCTAGGCCATTCTGTGATTCTATGATTCTATATGTCCTCCTGAAGCATGAAAAAAATCACATGAACAGGAAAAACACTGGCTCTTCAGAGGCACTAGAGCTGTCCAACATATAAGCTGACAAATGGTGGGCAAGAGATAAAAGTCAGTGGATTCCAGTCCCCCAAGAATGTTAGCTTATGAGTACTTCGAATTGCAAAGCTTAAAAATAGAGTTTGTCACTTGGCTATGGTCTGTCAGCATACTTTTAAATCAACAAATATTAATAATAATAAATAATAACAATAAAATA
>NW_009727538.1:0-4368 GCF_000703405.1 Apaloderma vittatum | reverse complement strand
GTGTTATTCCTTCCCAGATGCAGGACTCTGCGCTTGTCCTTATTGAACTCCCTGAGGTTCCTCTTTGCCCAGCTCTCCAGCCTGCCCAGATCTCGTTGGGTGGCAGCACAGCCTGCCTGGGTGTCAGCCACCCCTCCCATTTTTGTCAATATATTCTGTGACCCAGTCAATATATTCTTTGACCAAGCCTTGTTATATTTGAATAGGGGGTAGATATAACAATAAAGTGAGTGTATAAGTACTGAAATGCAACTGCTCATCACAATTAGTTGGCAGTAATGCCCTAAATTCAGTTCACTCTGGAAGGCAGTCTAATTCTTACTAGATTGTGATTGTTGATCCCACTGCAGATTTCTTCTGGTTTTAAATTATTACTTTGCTTAAAGGCACAAAGTCTCCCAGTACTTTCTATTGGAGTTGGAAATGCTACTTTTCCCTCCTTTGAGACTCAGTGGAATTTTGTCAGCGATGTTTTCTGATGCCATTAGGCTCTGGGGTGCCATTCTGGCTCAGGGCATGTATAAACCTGGTCTCAAAAACTTGATCTTAGTGTGAGGGATGGCTAAATGAATGTCTCACATAGCCCAGAACCTAAACAGGCTGCACCACCTGCCTGGCACCTGTCAGGTTGGTGCAGGGCTCTCTGTGGCAAGGCCAGCTTCTTTTGCTTGCTGATAGCTCGTTGCTGTGAGGAGTGTTAATTGGACGATTGAAACACATCGTTGTTAGCTCTTTGGTGATTGATAGATAAAACTGGTGTTCAGATCTTCGCTGTTACTCGCCTCAATCCTGGCCTGAGAATCAGTGAACCTGAGTCATCATCCCAAAAGCTCAGGACAGTTTCTCTAGAGAGTTTCTCTATTTCTTGTACAGTCGCAAACGTCCTTGAAGAAAATTTGATTCTCCACAGTCTTCCAGCTTAGATCTTATGAAAAGGAATAATGAACCCAAAGTAACTCTTGCAGACTAAAGTGAGAAAAAGGGACATGTGGATACAAATGTACACATTTATACAGATGTGCTCAGATCAGCTCAGATTTTCCCTTTCTTTCTCTTGTGATCAAAATGGGATAAGACACAGAGGACAGGGTAGCTCCTACACGGCCAGATCTGAACCTTGAAAAAGGCATTGCAAAGATTTCCATTGATTTCGTTGAACCTTGGACAGGTCTTTGGGTTTGGGTGCGCATCAGTGAACAATTTGGGCCAATTTTAATGATCTGTAAATACCTTGTATGTGGTTAAAGACACAAAGGTTGTTCAATGTCATTTTGTTTCCATTTTCCATGTGTACTTCCACTAAAAGGCTAAGTAAATAACCAAACGTATGCAAAATCAGATTGACAAAATACAAGAAAGGCACAACCAGGGCAGTGAATTCCTAGAGAGATGAGAATATGAACAGAGAGGTTTGCCAGTGGTTTCTGATTCAGTTCCCAAGGAAATCAGTAGGAGATTCACATGCTTTTCATGTGAATTACTGGTCACCTTGTACACCAGGCTCTGAGGTCTTCAGCTAATATGTAAGCAAATAATTCAGCTAGTAATAAGTAAGGTAGAGTCTGTAGAGTTACACCAGCTGTATAGGATGAGGTTCTTCTCCTGCAGCATCTGTCTCTGAGATCACATATTCAGACAGCTCCACAGTGTAGCCAATTGAATTTCAAAATCTCATGAAGATGAATCTCATAAAGTGCTCTGCTATCAGGTTGTAAACACGGTTTGTGTTTTTCTTGTGCTGCCCATGTTTTCTGAGAGGATGATTTTCATAGTTTAAAAAAAGAACGTCCAGCTCCATGACAAACCTTCTAATAATGTGACAAGCATATTGAAATACCTAATTAATGGTGGCTTTGTACCCCAAATGGGCTTTTGTGGATCACGTGGAGTGTTAAAAAAGAAGACATTTTCTTATATGTATGTTTTCTAATTGTTCATGTGTGTTTCACATAGCATTGCAATACCCTGTGTTGGTAGAGGATTTTGCAAACCACCAGGATGTATATTTTCTTCTCAGTCTCCTAAACAAAAAAAAATTTAAATGAAATGCAGCCAAAAAAAAAATTGCAACATCGGCAGCTTCTTATGGGTAATAAGGTGTATTTCCCATTGTGGAATTTCCATCTTGTCAATAAAACGTAAGAGTGTGATTGTGTATCTTGATGCCTTTCTTTTTATTTACTTTCTACCTTTGTGTTGCTATTTTTCATATGTAATAAGGTGTAAATATAGCTGTTTATCAGTAACAGCAAGGGGAAAAATAACAGATTAAAACAATCAGAAAAAATATTGAATATTTGCTGGTAAAGCAGGTTGTGTTGCTAACTCTTCAAATTCCATGAGAGCTGAGGGCTTTCCAGCTCTCCCATGTTCACAGCAAAGCCTGTGGGGCTGGATGGCTCCTGTGCTGCACAGTCCTGGAGATGTGCTGTGGCTGCTGACAGTTACCACTGGGGTGATGAGAAATGTCAAGGAAAATAGATTTATAAGGAATCTAAGCTCCCAAGGACGACTACAACACTTTGCATAAGAGTGCTCTAAGGTAGTACATGTGCAGTCACTTAATTCAGCTTCGTATTGTTTTCTTTTAGAAGAAGAGTATGAATGGAAAGCAAAGAGCATATGGTAGATGCCATCTATTCTCTCTCTTGGATCTTAGAAAAAAATTTGGATCTTTGAAAGAAATTCTTCAGTCTGAAAGTGGCAAGACTTTGGAATAAATTGCCCAGAGATGTTGTGAATGCCTCCTCTCTTGAGGTCTTCAAGGCAGGTTGGACGGAGCCTTGAGTAGCCTGATCTAGTTGGATTAGAAGATCTCTAAGGTCCTTTCCAACTTAGGCCATTCCATGATTCTTTTTAAAATAGAAATCAGTGACCGTAACCTCCTTTTGGGCCCATTTCAGGGGACAGGGTGGGATGGGAATGTTGTATGGCTTGCGGGCTGGCAGACTGCTGGAAGTTCTAGAGATAAACCTCACTTCTGCACTACAGGATGACAAATTATCTATTCAGTCATGAGACAGTAATGGCTTCCAAGGGTCAGCAGTGAGTTTAGCAGTGGAGTAAAGCAAAAGGGAGGAAAGATGAGAAGTTTCCTGCAGGAAGTTGTTTCCAGTATGGACTTCTCCCACCAGCGCCAGCATGGGCTGTGCTGCTGCTAGAAAAGATAAAACTTGAGGGGTAATCCAGTCCTCCTCCGAATGGGAATACTGAACCAGTCCTGACAGCTGTCTAACCTGTCTTCAGAGATCTCCACTGACGGAGGCTCCCCTGCCTCCAGGCAATCTATTTCTTCCCTATCTCTTTCCATGGGATATTTTTCTTGATATGTATCTTGAATGTTCTGTGTACTGCTACTCGATCTATTTGGCACACAAAATAAGATTATGCCTTCCTTTATTAAAGAGCTCACAATTTAGCACGCCTGGCCTTTTTTCTACATTTGATCTTTATTTTGCAGTGTATTACATGTACCAATAGGGACCTGAAAAGAGAGTTTGAATCTACTGGCGAGCCCAGAAAATGTCTACCAAGGACGCTGAAAGTTTGGAGAAGTTTGGACTTGAATTCAAGACAAAAAGTTTTGGCCCACGCCCAGCTGTTGCTAAAATCCATTCTGGTGTGCAGACAGTAGCTTTAACAAGCTGCATCAACAGGCTGCCAGCCAAGCTTTGCTGGGCACAGGCACAAAGCTGTTTCATGTACTGAATAGGAGGTGCATGATGTAGCTAAAGACAAAATGTATGAAAAAGCTGATGCCCAGGTTCCCTGGACGTCCAAGCAGGTCATTCTGGGGCTAAGCCCCTCACAAAAGGCCAAGAAATGTTTGGTAACTGGCATGTGCAAGTGCCTTGCTTGAGGCACAAAGACTCTGTACCACAGCCAACCACAGTTCAAAACACTAAAAACATTACAAAATACCCTCAAAAGCCAAGAAACACTCTTGAGGTTGCATCTTGGCCTCTTGGGACTGGGCAGTCAGTCCCAGTCCCAGCTCTTGCCACTCAAGTCTGAATGTAAAATATGGAAGCATATTGCCTGCTGTCACAACTCATCTGTGAAGCAGATGTTTCTTTTGGGGAATTATTCATGCTAAAGACCACACTTCAAAGTAAACGATAATTGTCATTTGTTCCCCTTAAAAAAAAAAAAGCTGGAAATCAAATTAATGAGTATGTTTCCTCAAGGGAACACACAGAACAGGGAATGTGATCCTTTTGGCAGATTTGTAGCAAATATTTTCAAGCAAACGCATTAGAACCATGCTATTTTCACACGGATTTACATAAGGGGGATAGAAATGACAATAAATGGAGTACAAGAAATTGCAGAGGGGGACAGGTGTCGTGGTTTGACCCTGGCCGGCAG
>NW_009727537.1:0-33451 GCF_000703405.1 Apaloderma vittatum | reverse complement strand
CCAATACCTGAAGGCAACCTACAGGAAGGCTAGAGAGGGAATTTTTCCAAGAGTGTCCAGCCATAGGACAAGGGAAAATGGGTTTAAGTTGAAGGAGAATAGATTTAGATGGGAAGAATTTAGATAGGAAGAAATTCTTAGGTACCAGGGTGGCAAGACTTTGGAGTAAATTGCCCAGAGACATTGTGGCTGCCCCTTCCCTGGAGGTATTCAAGGCCAGGTTGGATGAGGCATTGAGCAGCCTGATCTAGTTGAGAGGTGTCCCTGCCCATGACAGGGAGGTTGGATTAGATGATCTCTGAGGTCGGTTCCAACTTAGGTCATTCTGTGACTCCATGATTCTATGAAAGGAAAGAGCAAGTCCTAGGTGCAGAGAAACAGAAAATTCAATTTCTGTTGTTTATGTCTAAATTAAGTCAGCCTTCACTCACAGAGCTGAAGTGGAGGAAGCCCTTTCCTATCCCTCATGACTTAAGTGAGCTTCTGAGGAGTAGACATTAGGAATACACAGGGCCATATTTGTAAAAAGAAAGTAAAACAAGAACAGCTGATCAGTGGCATAGAGTAATGTACAAATTGCCGTCGTACAAATGAGGCTGAGGAGCACTCCCAGAGTAAGTGCTTTCTCACAGTGGTTTGTGCAGCCTGTTTCTTTGCACTCTCTGCATTACCATAGTGAAGAGATGGCTCTTTGCTCTGGCAAACTGTACTAAAAGTGCACCAAAGCGTTGGTGGGTTCACTGAGACTAAGATAGACCTGATGCTTTTAAAGGACTTATCCTTTGTAGCTCTAATACATGCTGCTAAGTCTCTGGAGCTCAGACTTCTTTGCAAAGCAGATTTAAACTCATTCCCACAGTCAGAGAAAGGGTAATTTGACAAACTAGAAGAATATCCAAGTCTTGTTCCTTTGGATGGTCTCCTGAGAAAATCAACCCCAAGATTGATGGAATGATTTTCAGTGAACGAATCTTCTTGCTATGTCAACACAAGTTTCCTTGCCCCTAAACATTATTATTAGTTGCCTAATAAAAATTACAAGATTAAATGTCTACAAGTAGATGGTAGCACAAACAACCTGCTGTGGAAGAAAGTAGGTTTCATCCATCTTTTCAGCATATAAAGATGCATAGAATTAAAGAAATTTATTTAAGATCACATTTGAAATTGATTGTATTATGACTTATCATATGTTAGACTATTAGTATATTTAAATTTGCTAGAGGTACCTGACATCTTGTCTCATACATTACATCACACAGGGTATCATAAGCACCTATGTCAGCTTTATGTGTCGCATGCTATTTTAAATAGCAGGAATATTTATAGGAAAGCTTTTTAAAAACCTCTTCAAATTCAACATTAAATTGCTACTTTCTCTGTCTACTAAAGTTTAAAGTAAAATATAATTATTTAAAATTTAAAAAAATCACAAGACGACATTTGTAAATGACCAAGCTGCTATCTAATCTATCTAATGGAGTTTTAAAATATTCTAATCAGTTCAGGTCTTGGAATCTATCCTAGGTCTGCAACTGTTCACTGCAGACTGTAAAGCAGTTAGCTACCCATTTACTATGCATCATGGCACCGTGGAGAAAGACTGAAAACAAATTTGAAAACACATAGGATGACTTCTCAACACTTGAAAAGATATTCTTTTCCCTTTTCAATGCATACCTATACATCACACAGAAAAGCAAGACATAAAAGTTGTTGTTCACACCTACATTCACTTTGCCTGTACATGACATATACACTATAGTCCTCAGGAAGTTTCTGAACTTCTTTAAAATGTTGAAAACTTTTCCTGTGTGAATCTTTTTTGCAAGATGTGAAATGTATGTATTGATGAATCCAGTTAAGTTCAGATTGGCTACTACTGTGCTATTAAACTAAGCAGAGCCAAAGTCCAGGCTCAAACAATCCCCACATTCTTGGTCAGACTGGTCTCCTTTCCAGACAGCACTCAAGCATACTTCAGAGGATAGTTCAGAAAACGTTACTAAGAGGCAGCATGGATGATTCTGCTTTGCTTTTTGAGATGGTGAGTTTTCGTTCATGTGGGCATGCGCTGTGCTATGCCACATGCCTTCAGGGATTGTAGAGCAGACATCCACTCATTTTATTTACAAGTATAGACACAGCCCTTCAAGACAGCGCTAAGTATAGAAATTAAAACAAAATATTGTCCACTTTTAAGATGGGTAGTCTGGCTCCTCTCCCTTTGGCTCACCAGCATGGGGCTGTTCCAAAATTACTTTGCTGTCAGCAAGAGTGACTGTTTAAGATGCTGCCTAGTAGTACTCAACAAATATGCTTTGTGCACTTACCTGCAGTAGTCACTCTGCAAAATTACTTCTGCTCTTTTCTAACATAGACTGGAGAAAAGGACAATTCCTGAATTTATTTATAATGAGAAATGGCCTCTTTCAAGGTCTTGACATACTTGTCAGAGAATGCCCTATTTTTATTTCAAGTGTGCTCCAAAAAATGACCTGCTTAATATAATCCTATTCGTCAATAAAATGTAGGACATAAATAGGCATGTGGCTATTGCTTCTTTAATTGTTTAAGATACTGCATTACTTTTTCATTGGAATAGTGAACTAAGTCCCCATTCTAGTCGATAAATTCTCTAATGAAATAGAGTAACAACAACACATTTAAAGACAACTTCTACCTAGATAAACTTAAAAAGAAGGCATACAGGACATCTATATAGTAATAAAGAAAAGCTGATACTAAAGCAGTAGGGTTTTTATTTTAAATTTTGAACAACAGAAGTTACAAGTAATTATTTTTTTTTCCTCTGAACCCATTTAAATATTTTTAAAGTCTTAAAGATAAATGTGCATTTCTGTAATTAACTATATATACATATTGTTTTCAGACAGCAGTTGAAACATTTTGGAGGTATATTATACCATATTAGCAAAAGCCTACGTGTCTTTTGTAATAATAGATCTTTGGAAAATGCCATAAAATGCTTTTATTTACAGAAATTACATATATGTGTATATTGAAAAACTAAGTCATAAATGTTGTTAAACGTATCTCAGGATGATTGGATTTTAGTCGGTTTTTGAACAAGACAATATAAGATGCTTGTAGTGAAAGAATAAGTCATCAGCTCCAAATAGCCCACCAGAATGGAAACCTACCAGGGCACACAAAATATAGATCTTACTGAAACTGCTCAGACTCCAAAGCTTTCTGAGTGTCTCAAATGTGGCAAAGGTGCGTAGGATTTTAAGCAACTGTGCCTCAAATAATAATTCTCAAGGAGAATGCTGCAGTCTTGATTCTGACAGTATAACAGGCATTTAACTAAGATAGATGTGAGTCACTCCTTCCTGTTTGCCAGAGAATAACAAGGATAAAGGTCTGGGAATTCAGCAGGTATGTCTGGAGATTGGTAAAATAACTTTAGACCATTGTTACCTCTCACTTCTCATTTCATGCTGATTTCTTTTACAGTATACAGAAAAAAGCAACATGACACAAAAAACCCCTATATTATGGAATAAGTACATTGCTCAAAGTAGAAGGGTGGTTCTTAAACAAATTATATATTTAGCCATTATGATTCCTTAGATCTTTTCTTTTTAAAATTAACATCTTGAGGGTCTGTTTTAATTGGGAACAGTCTGGAGATGCTTTGTATGGCAAAGTTTATTAAACTTCGTGCTTTAAAAATGTTAGTATTCTTTGAAGTGTATGAACAAATATTTCCCCTCTCCCACCTCTATATAGAAAGTAATTCATAATGAAGATCTGAATGACTAAACAAAGCATATTCAAGGAATATGATTCTATGATTCTATGAATATAGACTTTGGAATATTGTTCTTTATTAAATCAGGGGCATTCTGCAGCTTTCCATGTTATATTACTTATTCAGAGTATTAGTGAAAAAAATTATAAGGTAGTTGTATTTTATCTTCTTGGCACTGAAAATGTCACTAGTTACCAGGAGAAAGTCCAGTTGTTTTTATGATTTATCAAACTTAGTGTTTCAGTCACCTGCCTACAAGACAATGGCATGACTTCAAATTTGCACAAGCTTTCTATATACTATTCTGCTGTAATTAAGTTTGTATTTTAGGAAAGGATATACTCCTCTGCTCATTTAAAATAGAGGCAAAGCTCATATTATTTCTATTAGACACAAATTTGGATCAATAGCTAAGAATTTCAAAAGGATAAACCTGAACTTAAGTTTCTAAAACCCACTATTCAGTCATATAAATAAATGGGCTAATTTTCAGAAGTACTGACTACCCAATAATTCTTGTTGAGATTAAATATTTTGGGAACTCAGTATTTTTTTTTTAAAAATGATCATTTATTTGTATATCTAAATATAGAATTTAAGAATCTAAATTTAGGCCCCGATTTTTAAAATTCTTTGCCTAGGTAGTTTGGAAATACTTCATACAATATTTACACAAAAGTTCAAGAGGTGAGATGAATACTCTACCCTGCATTCTCGTTCTAGTTCTCTGTATTAGTTTTTTCAGTCATATCTGGAAGTATGTCTGCTTCTGGCTGGCTCTAATACAAGTTATTCAAATAATAATGTTGCAATAAATTACTAGGAATTATGGTACTTTCCTGTATAAACCAAAATATTTCAATACTAGTCTTCAAATTATACGAGAGTTTGTCCCTGCATGTGTTCTGAAATGATTTGCTCCTCTAGTATTCTTAGAAGTGTATAATCTTGCTCACAAATTACTTTATTTACACATATACCTAGCTCTCTCTATTTAAATCAATATTAATATTGAAACATATATTGGTGTCTACACACACACAAACACACATATACAGGTATTCTATGGAAAATATGAATTGTCAGTAAGTAATATTCTATTCTGTAGAAGTTACTCCTTCCTGTCTTTCAGATGGAAAATCTTAAGGAATCAAGAGGGGAAAAAGGGCATAAAACTATAGACCAGAAATTATTTGCCTAATAAAGGTATGAGGTACTGTAATTAAAGTGTGTGTGTGTATATGTGGGCAAAATATAGGAATCTGTAATTGCATGTATACAAATAAATGTGTTTCAGTTGCTGTCCTCAGTTTCTTAAATGTTTGTCTCCGGGCTAGAAAATTTCCAAGCCCAGTTTCCATGTAGTGATGAGCTTAGTCATTTTTAAATATATAAGAAAGAGTTAGGACAAGAATAAAAATCTTGTAATACTGGGAGATGACATTCAGAAAAAAAATGATTAGGTGAAAAACAGTGCACATTTTTATACTTTGGGATCCCTTACATTTCATGTTTTACTGATAATAGCAGCATTCTTAATGATGACTTATTCTAACTCAGCTTGCATGTGCAGTAAATTGACTGTATATCAAGAATACACTGATTATTTACAGCAAATATGCATTTGTAAATACATATTAATCCATATGTCATTTTATAATAGCAAATGGAGAACGTGTGTATGATAAGAGAACATTCAGGAGAAGAAGGTCTGTACAATTAGCTGAGAAACATTTCGTACTTCAAGTGTGCGTATCACAAATTCTAGTCCTAATGTTGAATTAAACAATGATATTTTATATATGTGTACTCAGAGTCATGTGGCCACTTTGCAGTTCACTTACAACAGAAGAATATCTGAAGCTGCTTTTCATCAAAAGGATTTTAAATCAGCTATTTAAACTAAAAGTGAGCTTTTCCAATTGCTCCTAAAACTTGAAGTATAAATGTTCAAAACCTAGAATAAGACTATCAGAAACATTTGGGTCAGAGAATAATTTTGATTAAAAATTAAAAGGTTCTGTAGAAAAATATAAACTTTTTTGGTGAAAAAGAAAAAAAAAGTATTTTAAATTGAATCTTTTTCCACAGTTCATTATTAACATATTATTTGGTTTCAGTTGCTGAAAATTGTGGTTCAGTGTTGGAGGCTGGCCAGACGCTGAACTGTGACTAACAAAACTGCCGAGTTGCTGTCCGTAGAGATGAATGGAATTCAACTGGACATAGCCCTGAGCCACCTGACCCATGTTGTCCCTCAGACAATCCGCAGAGGTCATTTGCAACCTATATTATTCTGTGATTCTGTAACTACTCATTCTCTCTTCAGTACCAGAATTTCAGATCCAGCTAATTATAGAGCAATTTGCAAACTTGGGTCTTTTCTGAATATGCTATAGCTTATGGACCCAGATATTTCTTTGATGTCTTTTCTCCCTACAAACAGAAAGGGAATAATTTTTCTGGTAATGCTTTGAAGGTTTCTCATCTTCTGAAAAGAAAGTGCTCTATGTCTCTGGCCAGGCTTCTCTGAGGAGAGCA
This sequence comes from Apaloderma vittatum, assembly GCF_000703405.1. Taxonomy (NCBI): domain Eukaryota; kingdom Metazoa; phylum Chordata; class Aves; order Trogoniformes; family Trogonidae; genus Apaloderma; species Apaloderma vittatum. Next base: position 27,132 of record NW_009727537.1, on the reverse strand, counting down.
GTGACTGAATGAACAGCCTAAAGCAGCAATCAACTGAATCAACAACTTCATGGCAGCAATCAGTTCCCCACAAGGACACTTCTTCTACAGCACAAAAGACACACAGATATGTGTGTAAAGATAATGAAAAAGAGGACTCAGCATTTAGCACAGACTCCTGAGTACTACTGAAAACCAGCATGATCAGTGCCATATGATAATGCTTTATACTCATGGGTCATCTAGTGCCACCACCTGCGACTCCTTGAATGCTTTCATCAGCGCTGCCTCCCTAAACATCCACTGGACTGACTACATGACTGATGTCACCGTCCTTGAACGGGCAGGGGTCACCAGTATTGAGGCCATGCTGCTGAGGACGCAGCTGCGCTGGGCAGGGCACGTCCTCCAGGATGGAGGATCACCACCTCCCGAAGGTCGTGCCCGCCACCGGCTGCTGCAACAGAGGAGACCCAAAGAGGAGATACAAGGACTCTCTGAAACAAAACCTCAGTTTTGGCCACATTGACTGCCATCAGTGGTCCACTCTGGCCTCCAGTCGGGAGATGTGGAGACACACCATCCATAACGCTGCTGCCTCCTTTGAGAACGCACGTAGAATTAGTCTCGAGGAGAAAAGACAATGCAGGAAGAACCGTGCCTCGCCAATACCGCCTAAGGAGACTTTCCGCTGTGCCTTTTACAGCCAGACTTGTCTATCTCACATCAGCCGTTTTAGCCACTAGCGCGCTTGTAGCAAGCGTGGGTAGAGCCCTTCCCATATCTTTGTTCATGAAGTCTGGCTATGATGATGCTCTCAAAATGTATTTAAAATGCCTGTGCTGACAGACTATTTCATATTCCTCTTATTCTGTTTTCTACATCCCTGAAACAAGACAACTAGACCATCAGCTAACCCAGAGAGCTGTAAGGGTTGTTGTTCAAATACCATTTCATGTTTAGGACTCCAATATACCAGTTCATTACCACAACTTAGCCGAGCCAATGTATGTCAGCTAATTTTCAGAAATTCTTTTTGCATTCCCAGACCACCAAAAATGTGGGTTGTAACAACTTAATATATTTTTTTTCACTGATTCATTGATTTTTATTTTTTTTTTTAGCTAATAGATTTCATCTCATATTTGCCACAGGCCTAGTAGGTATGATGCCAATAACTGCGGTCACAGTCAATATATGTAAGTTTATTAAACTTGCGGATATGGCTGAATTCTTAGGGCAGAGAACAACCAATGACTCCAGGACTCAAGCAGGAGCAAGCTGTAAATTTTGGTTCAGTATTTTGTAAAAATCATTTTTTTCCTATTTTAATTCCATAATTTGAAATTGTGAATAATATGGCACTTTTTTTAATTGTCATTGGAAAATTACAGCAGAAAGTACATTCCTTCATTTTTCAAACTATCTGGAACTAGGGTATGCCTATAACTATCTTTTTATAATCTGAGTAGATCAGCATTTTCTGCTCAGGCTTTAAGGATCATGTTTGGTTTAGCAACCTTCATGTGTCTCCCTGTGCAGTAAACTCTTCTATTCTAGTGGAGAGAATTTCCATACATTCATGTCTGAAAATAAAAATGAAGTGGAACCTTTGCTAATACTAGAGGAGTATTTTCGCATGTACTCTAACCCTCTCAATTACTTTTCCGTCAATGAGTAAGTAAATCACCGGATATATCACTAGACTACTAGATATTGATTTGCTTGCTAACTTAACTCAAGGTAAATGAAGGCTGGCCTTGAGCTGGAAGTATTTTTTGCTGTACTTCTCTAAAGCCAGGATCTATTCTTCAGCCTTTAAAATATAGCTGTAAAATAAGTGTGTATATAGTAGGTAAATATAAAATAAGTAAATAAATAATTATAATGGAAGCGTATGAAAGGGAACATTGAGGCAACCCAAAATTTGTTATCCCATAAGAGACTGTGAATTCTTATATTCTCTATGTGCCCAGTATTGTAGTTTTTGCTGATGGAAAATGCCCATCAACATTAGATCAAGCCTTATAATGGCACCATATTCAAAGTACTTAATTTGAGAGTTCTCTGGAGTCCCAATTCAGAGGTCACCCCTGCCATTTCAAAGGAGAATGCTACAGGGACATCGATAGAGAATCCATCCTCAGCAACAGATTTTTAATGCATTCTACTAGTACGTGTTTAATGTGTAGCTGTAGCCTACAGAATTTTAAAATAAACCAAAATCGTGCATTGCATTGAATAGAAAGTTATTCATGGGGTTTTCCCTGTGTTTTTTCTGATCTTCAGACACTGGCAGCCAAGAAACATATACTGCTCTTTTCAGCTGCATAACTATCGTGCTAGCTATTAATTACTTAGATACTTCTGAATAAATAGGATGTAAAGAAATACCTAACAAAAGCCTAATGCATCTCCAATAATGGAACTCCGTGCCATGCCTGAAACGAATATCCTTTTCAAAATTTTTTGTGAAAGACAAGCAGATTATTCAAAATTATGGCAATCAGATACTGGCAGAAAAGAAAAATAGCGATATGCTGAACAGAAACCACTTAAATGCTGCAAGTCTTGATAATATAATATTTCCACAACTGTTTCTGTTTAAAACTAATAAAAATAAACATAAAACATTCCCTTCTCGTCCTATCAAATTCATTACTTTGAGCGACAAAATGACAAAATGATTAGCTGTTAATAAGGCCCTGGTTTAAAAGATTGACTGACATTGCATTACTCATTTAATTTCCGCTTCTCCTATTTTTTTTCTTCCTCCCAGCACAGAGGGAATTAATATTATCACATCAAAGGCCTCCCTTTAAATGGGGGAAAAAAAATCATTTAAAAGGACAGAGCCTGTGATTATTCAAACTAGGTTATTTGCACCTTGTATATATAACGATATCACGGTACAACTTCATTTTGTTCAAATTGCTGTCAGTCACTAATAGAAGAAATTTGCTTCCATTTTATCAGCACTATTGTGTTCTGTCAGATTTGTGGGTGTGGGACGAGGGGTTCAGGGTGGGCATTAAACATGAAATCTGATAAGAAGGATATGAGGAACGGGCAGTAAAGGCACCGAGTGAAGGGAGACTGATTGTGAATCCAACACAATGCAAATGCCTTTCCCCAGCTCTTCCTTCGTGGTTTTCTTCCCTCTCTGTGTGTATTGTTTTTATTTAAAGACACAGATATGACCACACACTAAAGCATAAGCATGAGCCTCTGTTGAATATGAGATTTAGCAATATGACTCTGTGCTCTGGTATTTTATTTCCTTTCACTTTGATTCCTGACAGACAAATTATCCCAGGGATGATTTAACACCTAAAGATGTATGTCATATTCCATAAAATAGTTGTATCGGTGAGAAAAATTATGAGTGGCACAACCCTTGGCCTAGCAACAGCCAATGATCTATCAGCATTTAAGTCTTGGCAGATTGAATTATTCCCCTCTCTAACTGTAACTGCGTTAGGGCTTGCATGACAAACAGTCCACTTGTCAAATATTTATCCTTCCTCCTAAAAAAAAAAAAAAGAGGGAGGGAAGGGAAAAAAAAAAAAAAGAAGCTTGACCAGAAGAAAGAGGAGAAGGAGGGGGAATATAAGTGGTAAAAGACCAACCACAGCATGAAATATGAAACATAAATCACTGGGGTCAGGGAGAGCAGGGGAACTTGGTTACTAAGGCTCCAGATGGATTAAATAATGCACGTCCTGAGGGAGGGTGGGAAGGCGAGTGCTAAAATAATAACAGAACAGAATGCTCCTATGTCGAAAGGTTTGAAGACAAGCCTTGTTAATTCAGAAAACAGCAGAGTTAAATTAGCCCAGGTCCCTGTGAAAAGTAGTGTTACATATTGTGCAGGAGAGATAAATTTTCACTCACTCTCTCCAGTACACTGGCCACTGACAGGTGACTACTGTGAGTAGTTCATTAAAATGTCCAATTCATGGGAGACTCTCAAAATTTATAATGCTTCCTATAGACAACAGGGTCAAGTTCAATGAGAAAGGAAGAGAGCAAAGTAACCAAAGGAATTATTCACTAATTACCTTTTAAACACATTAGCAATTTTTTTTTTTCAACAAATATTAACTTACTTTTACTGCCTCCAGGTTTAAATTAGAGATGGAGATCAGAGTTAAGCACACATCCTTGTTTTCACTGTCCCTTGGATACAAGATTTTTGAACATATAAGACTATGTGTTATAGCCCTGAGAGTAAATTATTTTAGAAAATATAGGATCAGACCTTTATCTGGGAATGTAACAGTGACGGTAATTTTAATTAGGTTTCATTTACCTGTAAGCCAAGGATATCCATTGAAATTCAGTAATTACCAGTGGGGTGAATAGTACTGCACATTTTTAAAACTACTGGACTTCTGTGACAAGAGTTCATTGCATGTAAATAACTATAGCATTATCTGGGATGGAATAGAATACATTGAATGTTTTGCAAAATTTCAACCATAATGATTAAGCTCTTCCAGAAATATTCTAGAATTTGAAGGATTATTTGCTTAGCCTAGGCTAAAAAGCCTTTAAATAGAAAAATCTATATTCTGCAGGATTTGGGGGACTGTAAAAATGGCAGGAAAATAGCATGTGCTATTTGTTTCCTTTTGAAACCCTTTCCAAATTTATCTATAGCCTGGGTAAGAATATACTTCCCCATGCTAAAGTGGGCATGCTAATCCACGGTTGAATGGGACCTTCCTTCCCTGCAATTGTAGCTGTAGGCTGCTGCAGACTGCGTCAGGTTTCCTGTAACACATCATGTCCCTGCCATCTGCAAAGCCTTCTAGCATGGTGTTTAGTCTCACTCTTCGTCCTCATACAGATGACAAGTATCATTGCTGCCAGTTTCTCCATTAGCTCAGCCTTGAGTGCTGAGAAGACTCAAAATCCAGAAAGATATCTATAGAATGTTTTGAATCGTCATATAATAGGAATGTATTTTGGACACTTCTGACTATGTGTAAGCAGAATAAAATTAATCAACAACTTGACTGTTCTCTAAACAATAGTGACAGATTGTTAGAAAATGAGGACTTAGAAGCTGGGATGAGGAATGGGACAATGGATTGGTTCAGTTGGGTGGAAGAGTCCTTTTTGTCAAAAGACAGGAAAATGTGATGAATTGAAAATTATTAAGAATGAGACAGAAGAATAAATGACTTGAAGGTTAGGACAGGATCCCAAAGGAAAAATGGAAGAGATTCACATAAAAACCTTGAAAAGGCAAAGATAAAAAATGGCTAGGCCTTTATAAGCATTAAACTTAGCTAAGGACAAAGAGGTTAATTGGGAATTGCTGCCAGCAAGGAAAAGATGTCCAGGAATTTCCAGGGGCAGATGAGCTGAATTAACAGACACTATATTGTTTCTTTAACATCACCTAAGCTTTGTTGATTAATATAATACCATGTTCAGAAATTTACCTTAGCAATAGAAAATTTTTTTTATTGTAGAAATTGGAAGATGTGTAGTGAAAGTGAAGGAAGGAAAGTTAAGGGAAAGAAGAAACAGAATAGTAATTTCAACTTGCAGAATAAGACAGTTAAATTTGAGTGACTATGTGTGAACCAGGTGATGCAAGTCCCCTTACAGTCTGCTAATGATGATGTACTCTAAATAGAGTTAATGAAGACCGAAGGGCTACTCAGCTGAGCATAAACAGGTATCACCTTCAGAGTGAGCTAAGTGAACTCTTAAGATTCCATTGACTCACAGGTCGACACTCCCAGGATTCAAACTCTGGCTTCGGAGAATGATAGGTGTGCTGTAGAGTTCCTCTATGTTCCTGGGCAAGGAATTTGAAAAGACTTTTTCTTGAGAATGCTATCCATGAGTTCCTCAGGAGTACTTGCTTGGGTGATGAGAGACCCAAGGACTTGATTGGCATAAGCACTGAGAATTCACTGCTGAGAATTTGCCACATGTGCAGCAAATCATCATTTCAGCTTACCAAATGCTAATTGTATTGTCTTCGAAAAAAATAATAATCAGGCAACAGACCTTTCAAATTCAGCAGCCATATTTGGCTGGAAGTACCTTTGACATGAGTCTCATTCCAGCCCAGTGCCTTTTGTTAGAGGATAAATTCCCTTATGTTTGTTAGGTCCCATATAAGAGAATGATCAGCACTATAGGTAAGCTGTGAAGGACATTCATTGTTGCATTTTCAGAAGAGCCTTGAATAAACAAATTTGTTCTGAAGACTACACATTGAATGGTGATGCAAAAACAGAACAGTGAATAGTAATTTGTAAGAAAACATTACCCATTTTATGAGGTAAAATTCTTGCGGAAAAGAAAAATAGAATCTGATCATATTATTAACATCCTTATAATAATACATACACTGACAGAGTAAGTTAAGGTTGCATGAGTAATTTTAATTCTGGGATTTTCTAATTTTTGAATGCTTGAATTTGCAACCGTAATAGCTTCTTTTAATATATTTTTATGTGCAATTATATAAAGTGCAGAGTCTTTTGATTTATTGCAAATGAATATTCTTTGTCTGCTAGAGACACGTACATCATTAGTTCAAGTGGAAGAGCAGCACTTAGATTCTATGTGTTTAGAGTGTCATGTTATGGCTTTCTAAGGCATATCTGACCATGTTAGAAAGCTCATGAAAACATGGATGAACAGAAAAAGATGGATGTGATTCAAACAGCTAGCTTTTTAGATGTATTTGTAAATTTGTTCATAATTATTCAGAACATAGTTTTTAGAAATGAATTACCATAAAAAGACCTTTAATTGTTACTTTATTAAAACATTAAACACATTTTAAACCAGTTTCTGGAGGGTTTTTTGTTCTTTTAAGGTTGGCCCAATATAATGTTCAAACAGTTCCCTAAATCATATGAATAGTCTCATTAACTTCAAATGAAACGAAGTTAAAATTATCATTACCGCTTTAGTGGAACAAGACCTTTTGATAATTGTTTAAAAATAACATTTGTGAGAGAAATCCCTGTATACAATGTCCCAGATCTTTTCATATGTAGATTCCCAGACAGCAACAAAAAAATTAATTTTTTAAATCTCGGTAGCTTGCTTTGTCCCTTCATTTACTAAACATTACTGAAAACTCCTTATGGGTTTTCCCATAATTACTCCACTTGGGCATAGTATTGTTCCTTCTGCAAACTACATCATGTTATCCTCACCACATTCCACAGCATCCACCTTTAGTAACTTTGCTTCAGGAAGTGCTTAATCATGGCACAAGTTCTCAGTGGCATGTCTCACCCTTTGCTTTCCAGTGGGATTCCTGTGCTGTCAGAGGCAGAGTTTCAGGAAAGGCTCAGTATGGCCCCAAACTGTGCCACTGCATTTTCTGTTTCCCAAATGAGGCCAGGGATAATGAATACCATCCCATCACAACCGCTATTCCGCTCAACTGTTTGGAACCCATGGATTTATGATCTAAAGGACGGCCTTTCATATAGCTAATGAAAATAATTCCATCTAGATAACAAGGAGAGGGAGCAGGAAAATTTTTATTCATCCTCCACAGCTACTTCATTTCAGTAAGTCCACTTTGTGCAAAAAGAATGAAGAGGGTTTTTTCCTGTGATGCTATGACATTTACCTAGATGTACAAAAGTAAAAAATATCTTTTTCAGATACTTGATTTTGGATTTTTTTTAGAACTCAGTTGAATTGCAATGTTTTGAGGGGTTTCATTTCAAACAGAAAAAAAATTTCACATTCCAAATGCTTTTACAAAGAAATATTATCTCAAAAATGTCATTGAAAACACTGAAATATTTCCCTTGATGAAGTTTTCTGTTTCACAGAATCATAGAACAGTTTCAGCTGGAAGAGAGCATCAAAGTTATCGAGTCCAACATTTGCCCTAGCCCTATCAACACCACTAAACCATGTCCCTTAGCACAGCATCTAACCTTCTCTTAAATATCTCCAGGGACAGTGACTCCACCTCCCCGGTCAGCCTGTTCCAATGGCTGACAACATTCTCAGTAAAGAAATTCTTCCTAATATCCAACCTGAACCTCCCCTGGCACAACTTAAGGCCATTCCCCCTCATCCTATCACTCTCTACTAGGGAGAACAGACCAACTCCTGCCTCGCTACAACCTCCCTTTAGGTAGTTGTAGAGAGCGATGACGTCTCCCTTCAATCTCCTCTTCTCTAGGCTAAACAGCCCCAGATCCCTCAGCCTTTCCTCATACAACTTGTGTTCTAAGCCCTTTACCAGATTGGTATCTGCCTCTGTACCCTCTCCAGAGCTTCAGTGTCGCTCCTGTAGTAAGAGGCCCAAAACTGGACACAGCACTCGAGGTGAGGCCTCATCAAAGCTGAGTACAGTGCCATGATCACCTCCCTGCTCCTGCTGACAGCTCTGTTCCTGATCCAGGCCAGGATGTCATTGGCCCTCTTGGCCACCTGGCCACACTGCTGGCTCATCTTCCAGGTCCCTCTCTGCCGGCCACCTCCCCAGCCACTCCTCCCCAACCCTGTAGCGCTGCTGGGGGTTGTTGTGGCTGAAGTGCAGGATCCAGCATTTGGCCTTATTGAAACTCACGTGACTGGCCTTGGCCCAGTGATTCAGCCCATCTAGATCCCTCTGCAGAGCCTCCCTACCCTCAGGCAGATGGACGTTTCCACCCAGCGTGGTGCTGTCTGCAAACTTACTAAGGATGCACTCTCTTCCCTCAACCAAATCACTGATAAATATATGTGATAACTAAATATATAGACCAAATATAAATATAAAACATATAGCTAAATATCAGTACACACATATTTATACTATTAAAAAAATACAGTAATCTATGTGTTTTAGTGAAATTGAAGCAGCACTCATTTAACACCAAGGAGAAAAAAATACCATTTTTCTCTTTTCTGTTTAAAAGTTCTGAAATTGACATAGTTCCATCAAATATTTCAGTTTTATAAACCTACATATTTTAGACAAAACCTGCTCAAACATTTTTTTTTCCAACTATAAAAATTATTTTCTTATCCTAAGGGAGACAGTAACCCTTTTTCACATTCTTGTGGTCTTCTGTAATCTTTTTAAAATGAGAGAAACTCAAACTGACTGAGAGAGCAAGTAGTGTGAGAAGCACTTCCAGGGAAATCGAGAGATCGCTTGCTAATGTCAAGTTTTCTCAGGATGATCCTAGGTGAGCAGCAGTAGACAACAGCTTTCACAGCTCTTTGTCCAAAGTGCAGAAGTAGCTACTAGGGCCGCCCATTGAGCATGATGCAGTTTTGGGTGCTTCCTCCAGAAAGAGAGGAATGAATTACAGCTTTTTATTTTGTGTCTTTACTAATATATGGATAACGTGTACAGATGTAAAAAAGCATTTTGAGAAATTAAAATTCTTCCGATTTTTCTGCAGCTATGTCAGTGTGGTGCATGCTTTGTAGTTTTTTTGTAGCGCCAAACGTTCTTAAAAATACTGTAAGATACATACATATATATATGGTTGAATGTCGTTTGTTATTGTGCCAATTTTAAGGCCAACTCATTTTTTGAGTAAGTAAACAAATAGTATATCCTCTGAAATCGTACAGAAAAGCTCTGAGCATCTGTGAGGTTTATCAGACAGGCGATGTCCCTCTGCATTTTTCCCATCCAGCTGCGGCTGGGACGGCTGTGGAACTTTTCAGTGTTGCAAGCCATTAAGTTTCACAGGAAAAGAAGGTAGCTAATGTCAAATACAATAGACTTGCATGTTTCGTGGAGATAAAGAACTGGAGACATTTTTGGCATCCCTTGAATGAGCTGTGCCCCACTTCTCACTATCTTCTGATTCCACTGCCTGTAGTTGTTAGGTTGGCTGAGAGTCAGAGCTAGACAGAGTGGGAACAGCTTTTGCTTCGCAGGTTCTCTTCACCATCTGAAGGATCTGTCTGATCACAGTGTGTCCTACTAATAGGAGAGAGGTGAAACAAAGCTTATCAGCTGTGTCTGCCACAGGCTATTCCTCGAAGGAAACTGTGGGGTTTTGAGTGCTTCTGGATTTATTCTCAAAAGGCAAATACAATTTCTGGAATTTCTTCCATCCTTGCATCCACTACCCAAAAGGAGGAATTCTGTCAGTAATGCAAACATTATGAAAGATGTCTTGTAGCTTTTCTACTCCATAAATGCATGTTCGACAAAGAAATAAGAAACAATTAGTCAGTGTGTTTCACCGCAAGAGCTCAGATCCTATAATATCTTTTGAAGTCTGTAGCTTGCTGATGAAGCATGGTCCATTTTAGAAGAATGCAGTTCTGTTGGATGCTCCTAGCTATGGCTGAAAGAGCAGCACACACTGCCAAATTCAAAATTCTTTTGCTGTTATTTCCATATAATTAACATATATTTCTATCAATTTTTATTTGTTTGAGCTTTATCGAGTAATAACAAATTGCTGCATTTCAGATCTGCCTTGAAAGTACTCTAATCAGAAATCCACTGGAGCAAAACCTGCAGTAACTTTGGTCCAGATGTTAAAATCATACATTTAGAAGAGAAATGTTACTATTTTAAAAAGATTATGCATGCTTAAATTGGTAAAGGAACTATTTATCTCAGGGATATTCTTTTCACAGATAATTTCACAAATCTTACTTTTTTGAATATATAACAGAAAACATAAGTTCTCACCAAAGAACATCGACATAGGAAAACTAAATTACAGATCACCTTTGAGCGATCCCATTTCTTTAAACCCTTTGTTTTAAATAACTGAAACTGGCAGTTTTTCTAGCCTACGAAATTAACAAATAGCTGGATTATATATGGGTTTTTCTTCTGTCAAAAGAAATGCATGCATGAATTGAAAATAAGTAATGGGAATTTTTATACAAAAAGATAATTAATGAAAGGAATGATGTTTGTATAAAAACACTGGTTAGTTTGGTAATGCATCCTCAGTCAACTCTACAATATCTTTCATCCAATGTTATAAAACTACTCAGGTTCAATACTGATAAATGTGTTGCTTTGTAAAACTGCAGAAGAAATAATGTTTTCAGGCTATACCTGACAAAACAATAAAAAATGCATTTTGATAAAATTTCAGTCTTATTTTGGAGAGATTTTTTACCAAAACAGTGTCACTCTATCCACCTTATAAAAAAGTTAAATATGCCTTGGCAGCATCATATGGATGGTATGTGAAGGATATTTGAAGTACTACTGCTATGTCTGAAAGACTCTGTATCAGGACCTTGTTTGTCAAACTGCATGTTTGTCAACATTGATATATCAAAGAGGTCGTCAACAGAGCTTCAGTATAAAGTGAGCAGGGCAGGGCCAAATAGCAGCCCTGCGCCGCGTACCAAGATCAGATGGGAAAAAATGTGAAGTACATTTAAACAAGCCAATTGATTTTCTCTTTTGACTGAATGCAGGTGTATGCTTGTTGACCTGGATGGTGCTTTTTCAGATTAAGAAAAGAAGGTAATTTTCAGCAGTATTAGAATAGGAAAACATTATGAGCAGAAGCAGAATATTTCAAAGTTCAAAAATCCTCTTCAAGTCTTAAAATCTGACATGGAAGTGGAGTGAGCTTGGAAGGAACAGAAGCAGAGGCCAAAATCACACTTTCCTCTGGCACAACGTATCCCGAGCCTGGATAATACTCCCAAACACACTCATGATCAAGGCTTGATGCTGTATCCATCCCTCATTAAGGCATTAGCAATGTAGACTTTATTTGCCCCTCTGTCTCTATGTGTCTTTTCAAAATCTGTCCTCATTTTAGGCTGCGATTACACACACCAGTCAAAGATGGTGCCTTTGATCAGTTATCATCTGCTTTTACAGATGGAGGCAATGTGATTTGCCCAGGGCTGAAGAGCAAATCAGAAGCAGAATGAGAATAAAATCTGGATCTAGATTTAAAATAGATCTGTTACCAGTAGACCAGCCGAGCAATAGACTTTGCACATTTATGCCATTTTAGCCAAAATACTGCAAATGATATTTGATTTTCCAGCCCCAGAAATGTAATTACAGTAGTATGTTATTGATTTGCATGGTGCATTCTGATGTTGATACTAAATACTTTGCTGGAGAATGGATAATAATATGACTGGGTAGATGGACAGCTGCCATAAACCAAAAGGATGTGATGACATTTCTGCGAAGAAAATATCCCAGCGGATCAGAACTGATGTTCAGCAATTTAAACAGAAAGTCAAATGTTAGGATGCTGAACTCAAAAGTCCCCACCCAGTACAATGTCACTGTGTCAGAGTGAGCTAGGCTAAATCCATAACAAAACAAACGTTTAAAGCTAATCTCTGCTGAAGGTTTAGAAAAAAAAATTTTGCAAGCAGTTATCCAGCTGCAATCCAAGGACATATCTTTACTACCACCAAATTAGGAGACATTTTACACAGTGAGATCAAGATGTTTCAGGTTGGCTCAGCTGAAAACGGAGTCCTCAATGCCCTGTTATCTATTTTATTTTTCTGAGTGAAAAACAAAGCAAGTGAAAGACAGAGAAACAATTTCTTTCCAAAACCAAACGTGTATGTGTGCTGCGGGCTGACACACTTTTATCACTGTTAAGAAAGCTGTCCTTAGATCAGCACTGCTTAGTCAGGAAAAGAAATATCAGACAGTGTAAGGCATGCATCTGTTTATATTTAGTGTCCCTTAGCAGAAAGTTGACAAGATCTGCCCAGGAGGTTTACAACCCTTTGCCTACCACTTCCACCTTTCCCCCCCCCGCCCCCTTCTCTTTCTACATTAGGAACATTCTTTCTGTTTTGAGATAGTAAATGGCAACCTTGGGGTTTGGTTTGGTTTGGTTTGTTTTTTTCTTCCTTCCCCCTAGGTTTTTCTGTTAAGGGCAACATCGCTTCAGAGTTCACCTATCACTTCTAATCCAGTTGTTTCCAGTATTCATTATATCACTTCCTAGCACAAAAAATGTCACCTTCCTTGACTCTATCTGTGAGTCCTACTGCTCATCATGAAGAAATTCAGAGCTGTTGAATGATGATAGGTTAGAGTGAATAAAAAAGTGCCTGCAACAACAACAAAATAATAAAAAAGGGGAAAAAAAAGAAGTGGAGAAGAAGGTTTCTGAAGAATGTGGGAAAGATAAATAGGACTGATACTTTGTTTCATTGTCAGTAGCACTCTGGGGTTATTTGAAGCACTTATTTATGCACTGTAAGCAGAACAATACTGTAGAAGAAATGATTAAATACCGGCTCTCCGAGCAATAGACATCTCATTGTGGCAGGCCTAGACTCACCACTGGGTGGTTTTGATAAAGGCAATATGAGTTGATAACTGATACAGTTTGCCAGGGAGTCATCTGGGGATGCTGACAGCTACTATGCTTTAATAAAATCATTAGAATGTAAATGTTTTTATTGCAAAATAAAGAGCCTCCAGCAAAGTTGACACTATCGCTGCTCCCTCCACTGAATGAAAGCACCGATTAGCATTCAAATGATATAATGATAGTCTGGTTATCTTTATTAAAATTTTTCAAATCGAGTCTTCATTTTGCATGATTGAGTTTTAAACAAATGCAATATTCAGTAGGCTGGTGAGCCAGTCTGAACACTCTTGAAATAATTAAAGTGTGCCTTTTATTTTTTTAAACATGTGTTTCATAAGCAATGAATTGGATTTGCTATTTTAATATGACAATATCTAGTTAGCTTTGCATAAAATAGGGATGTTATAGCATAATTATTGAAAGGGTACAACTTTTAAACATATGTTTCATAAAGCTGAATTCAATTTTCTGAAATGTGACAATGCCAGTCAGCAACTGAAATAATATCAAAGGATGACTTGATTGTTTAGGTTAATTTCATGGACAATCTTTACTATGCCATAATTGATGGTAAATGGTATGCTTTGTGGTATTTATTTTCAAAGGAAACACAGAACTCATTTCCCATAATGTTCATCAATTTGAAGTTTGGACTCTTCAGCTGCAAGAAAATATAGCAGGTTCTAAGCAAATAGTTCAGACTGTGAATTTCTGCAACATATGATTTAACGTAAACTATCAGAGGTTTTGAACTATACAAGAAGAGCCTGAGGAAAACTAAAGAATAAATTAACTCATCTAAGTCCATTAGATTGTGCTCTACATAGGATCAATCAATCATTAATAAATATTTTGAAATCCCATAGGACCTGAACTTTTCAATATTTCTTTTAGCCTTGTCAACTTAGGCTAACCTTTTTCCGGGATTAACCAACCCTATAAAACATACTGTACTACAGATACCAATAAATACACAGTATTGTAAACAAGTATGCTTTGGCTGGTTCTTGGTTATAAAGAATCAAGAGAATCAATGATGACATAAATGTTCCTTAAAAAATGTGTTCCTAAAATAGCTGTAGTATTGATTCCAGCCTTAGACAGATTCAGAGCTGAATTGTGAAAAAAACAAACAAACAAACAAACATTAAAAAATCTGAATAGCTAGCAAACTCCTGTATCCGTAATTTGAGGAAGAAATGGATTCTGTAAGTGCATTCTTAGTTCTTAACTAGTCTTTTATTACAATGGCTTCCTGCAAATGTCCTGGACATTTCAGAGGATTCTAAAGAATCAGACATTTCACTATTTACATTTCACTGAAGATGTGCCAAGGAGTATCATCAAAAGGAGGAACAGAAATACCCCTCTGGTAACAAAGCTAATGTGAGAAAACAGGAATGTCAAAAAAAAATATTAAAAATACGCTTTTAGCTCTTGTGCATTAGGAAGTACTGGCACAAAAAGCTGCATTTTTGTGTTATTGGAAAAAGACAGCAAATAATTGAGGGTTTTTTTCTTTTTTTTTTTTGGATAGAGGAGCATGTGAAAGAGAAAGAGACTTAACTGCAAACTTAGCATTTGACATTTTTTCTGTGTGGTCTCATCAAACCAGTCTGACTAAATGGGACTAGAACAGCCTGACTACATGGGACTAGCAGTAGCATCAAGAACAGGACTAGCTAGAGTTGTGGCACCTGCTTTTGAAGAAAACACATTTCTCTTTCTACCCAAAAGATGTGGTTACCTTCTAGAGAACACAGGAAATGGCTCAGGCCAAAGCATTCCTTCCCCTGTGCATCAGATTTCAGAACAGTTTGTAAAGCTCCTTCCATCATCCGAAGAGATGCTGTACTCTGCTGCTTTTTGTCTAGGGATCAAACTCTCCCAGCTCTCTGGAGGGCACCTCTCCAGCCTATTGCCAGAGCAGCCAGTCTGGTCCAAATGAGGGATATTGCAATGGTCTTTGGAACTAAGCTTCAACAAATGCCTTGTAGGCATTATTTACAGTATTACTAGATTATTGAGCTGGTAGAAAAAAAGCTTTCCAGTTTACAAAAGCCTGCGTTCCCACTCTTTTAATGACATCTTGTAAAAATGAGAGGAACAGAGTAGCACATCTAAGTAAAAACCATTTCAACACAGATTCACTTGAATGACAGAGGGAAACCTTCCCTCTGTAACCCACAACATTCTCTGTTTTCAAATCTTCTTGTGAGGTGACATACTTCATCCATACAATCACTTATGTGGGTAGTGGTATATAACAATTTTTTTCAATTCTTTAATTCTTTTTCTCAAGAAAAACAGATTTTTTTCAGGCAGAAATTTTCTCTTCATGTAGAAAGAGAGATACAAACCTGATACAGACACAAATTGTCCTGGGACAAGATTTCACTGGGGCAAGTAATTTGCTCCAATTTAGTTGCAACGAAAGCTCAATTTGGTTGTAACATGGGGTTTTGTAAAGCTCATCTAATCAGTGTGTCTGGTTATACTCAAAGTTCTAGGAGGGAAAAAAAACCCTACCAACAAAACACATGGCTTTCCATTTTTTGTTGTCCAGCCCAGATATTATACTATCGATTTAGAGAGGAAATGTGCTGAGCAAGTGGCGCTGGATGGAAGTGAAAGAAACCCTTGGGACCATTTATAAGATAGAATTTGAGCCCAGTCAAAAAGCTATAGCACATGCTGTTCTTCTTATTGATAGTGAAAGAGTTTGCTTTTTTTACTAAAATCAACACTGTAGCACCTGCTTTAGGGATTTAGGAAAAAATACAACCCATATGTACTTAAGAGCTCCCACCTCCACCATACAAGTTGGTGCATGTATGTATGTCTGTTTTCCATGGTGTGTACATATAGTGATAAAGTGACAAAAAAAAGAAAAAAAGGGGGAAAAATGAGTATGTTAATGAGGGCTACCTGAGTAAGAAAGTATGACTTCCAGGAAGCACACTTGTTTGTGTCTTGCTTGTGAGCACTGCACTTTTAAGTGGATACTGGTACATTTTCAGAGCATGCTTGTTTGGTTTCAAAGATTAAGTGACAGAACAATTGCTGCCTTTGATGGTAGGAGATCTTTGTAGGCAAGCAGACCTGAGCAGTGAAAAATGATGCTGATAAAAACTGGTCACAGAAAAAAAAGAGAAAGAAAGATAGTAATAAAAAGAAAGGGCAAGGACAAAAATCTTGGAGGGAGATTTCCAGAAGGAAGAAAAAGAAGAGCAAGACGGAAAATAAGACAACTATACATTGTAAGTAAGATTACTGTAGAGTGTAAAATCCCCACGAAACTGTGAGAATATGAAAAGATAGAAAAATGGTAAGGCAGACAGTAGAAGAAAATTAATACTCTTTAATTTGAAAGGGATCAGTCCAGTGTTACATTTGATGGTACTATCAGCAGCACTACATCAGAACTTGCACCCTGAATTTTCAAAGCCTTTCTTTAATAGACAGTATCAACCTCATGGAGCACAACACACAAACTGTGTGTGTTTTTCAGATGCTAACACATGCTGGACAAAGTTCAACAGCTGCTTTCACAAGTGCATGTTGAAAATGTGACTGAACTGCTGGCACAGTAATTCAAGTGTCTTGAAAACAACTGCAGTATAGTCTTAACTGCCATCTTCTGCCTCCTCCCCATATTCTTTCTTCTGGTTCACAGAAGGTTGTCAGACACAAAAAATTCTCTGGACATTAACTAGCAGAACAAAATATCTAATATAAATTACGTTTGACTGCTGAAAGACTTTATTTACAGCTGCTCAGAGCTGCATCTGGAGAGTTTAGGTAGAGGCTATGACTGCCAGATGGTGGCCAGACTTATCCAATTAGCAATCCTTCTCATCCTGTGCCTGAGTTTGCAGTGTTACTCCTCATATCACCATTGCCTGACTGTAGCCAGTACCTCTATGGTCTAAAATAGCAAATACTAAAATAGTAGCAATGTTGTCAGGTGAGCCAACACAGAGCTCTGTAGGCTTGGCTCAGTCGGAAGATGCTCTTTGCTGCGGATTTTCTGGCTATTGAAATTAATGAGGTACCTCTTGATCAGTTCAACTTGTTGACAGTTAAGGCCTAATCCTGGACTGCTTTTCTAGGCAGCGGTATGTTTAAAAGAGTAATGAGGGCTGGCCTGAGTGGACAGAAAACTGTAAAATCAAGGAGAATGGTGAAAAAAAGGTTAACTTCCTGAAGTATAAACTTTGGTTTCAAAAAAAATTCAACATTGAGGCTCATGACATCCTGAAATCAAAGCATAATCAAGTCCAAAAGGGTTATCTGCTCAAATCTCCGCAACATATCAAATGATTAAGAAACTATCATTTACAGTTGTAGTTGTGCTAAAGCACATCATCTAGACTGATCAGTAGCTTAGACTGCTACTTGTAGCTGGAAAAAGAATTAACAATCCCATTTTTTTCCTCATGCACAGTTTAGGTAGGGTAGAGACATACAGATTGTGTAAAAGGATAGAACTTTATGGGACTCACAGAAAAAATTCCCTGTCCCACCTGAAGAAAAGACTGATTTAATCCAAAAAGTCCAACTGAAATAGTTGTGTTACTCTGGTTATTCTTCTCCAAGTGATTAGAAAGATAGGGTCTTGTGTTATAGCATGAAGGTGGAAAGAGGCTAATGTTTCCATTTTTTTAGATAGAGTTCCTTTTGCCTTTCTGACCTGCCCTTGGCACAGAGCAGCAACTGGAGGAATATCTGCTATAAACCACTTCGCTACACTCATGTCTGTGAGGCCACATAAGAATCACTAAAACCTCATCTGCATCATGACACCAACTCTCCTCAGGTGGACAAGAGGGGATAGGGAAGATGCTTTTAAAAATATATATATAACTTCGGAAAAGGCAAAGTGCAGAGCTTTAGTACGAATTCTGCAAATCCCATGAGACATATCAAGCATGATGCAGAGGTCAGGTCTCCAAGTGGTTTGTCCTGCAAGAAAAATTTAAAAAATTACTGTTTATGAGGGCTAAAGATATCTAGCCTTCTCTGAAAAGCCTGACACATACCAGGCTGTTCTCATGAAAACCATATTTCTTCACCCACCACACTTCTACAGCTGCTTTGATTACAGTTTTACAGACACAAGGCTCATAACTTTTCTTTGACCATGAAGGACAAATAAATGCAAAATAAATCAATGTGAAATTCGGAGCATGCCAGCAAGTTCCATCACACCAGTTTGGAAGACTCACTGAATTTCAGCAGGTGTAGTCTATCAGTACACAATTGTACCTGTCCTATCATAAACTTATGACAATATTAGCTTTGATTTCTGATACTTTCATATGTAAAGTATTTTAAGGATTTAATCAGGGAATTCAAATAGGTCTGATGAAGAAAGAGCAGTTCAGACACAGCAGAGAGGCTAAATGAGTACTTTGTTCACTCAGTTTTATTCTGTTTCTAGCTGCTTTCCATCCTTTTCCTGGAGAATGGATATTGCCATCCTAATTTCTTCTGCCACTCTCTTACTTGTCATTTCTCAGACATATTATTTTTCTTCCTTTGTGTCTAGAAGCACTTTATTAGCAGTTATTATTTTTTAATGTGAATTATATTTTTTAGAAATTGTGACCCAGAGAGACAAATTTAGAACTGGAAGGATCAATTCAGAAAACATAAACACCTATAAAATTTGGTCTGAATCTGATTCAAATCTGAAAATTTGTGGAGGTTTAAAAACTACTTCTGAGCCAAGGTTTTAAACTCTGTAACCAACTTTGCTATAACACATGAAATTGGTTGCTAAGAGCAAACATAGTTATTCACTAACACCATGTTACTGATGTCTAAACCTAGTAGGTTATACCCAGGGAAGAGGCAGGAGTCAGAAATACTTCCAAGATCTAGCTCTTTTCCTACTTCTCTTCTCTTCTGAAGGGCACCTTGTTGCTGTAGTCTAAATTTGCTGCACACGATAATGTCTTGGCCTGCATGTTATGCACTGTGACTTGCCCAAATTGTTCTCTGCCTCTGGTTTCTCCTTGCTGCCCATTTCCCTGGCCTGTGGGTAAAGGAAGTACAACTTACTCCTATGCCCTGCAACCTGACATTTAAGTATTATGGATGGTGATATAAAAGAGGGTCTTGTTCTTTTTTATTCCTCTCAGTATATGACTTCAGTCCCTATTCCTTAGATAGCTGACTATCCCAATCTTCTGACTCTCTTCTTATAATCCTTTCTCCTTCATTTCATTAAGAATTCTCATGGAGCAGAACATTATTTTCTTTAAGTGAGGTGGAATTATCTAGGTCTCTCTCAAATCACCAATGTATATTTAGCAAGACACTGCACTGGTGAAAATATGATTGTGATAAGCTGTGCTAAGGGTTCCAAATCCAGACTTTTATTCATTCTGTTGGGAGTCTAAATAAAAACTTCTGGGTAATTTTTTCTGTTTGTAGTTAGAGATATTTGCCCTAAAAAGACACAGGAAAAATTAGTAAGGGACTTATTCTGAGTAAGTAGATCAAGAGCGGGGTTTGTTCTTCGTGAGGGAAAGAAATAACATAGCTAGCAAGAAATTGATCAATGCCTCCAGAGCCATATTGTGAATTTCTCATTTTTTGATTTTTACACATGGAAATTAAAGGACCTATCTGTTTCAGCTGGAGTTTTGTAGGTGTTTTATAGCAGTGGCTGAGTTATCTGTCTCCTTGTTGGTACGGAGGTGGATAATTCCCTATCCAAAAACTGTTTGTATTTTTACAATCAGCTTTTTTGGGGGCAAACGTCAGAAGTGACCACAATCTCAAAACACAAGGAAGAACATAAATTGGTAGAGAAACACAGCATAATAGACCTTCTTATATTGTGCTCAAGGGGACTCCAGGGACCAGCCAATCCATACAAGAAGAATAGTGTGAGCTAGATGGGACCCAGTATGATTAATCACCAGAGCAATGCAGATTTAGCGCATTAGGTGAAAAGATAAATGTGTAAAACGCTGTGTCAGAACCCATGGAGTGGCCCACACGGTAATTCAGGGTCAGTAATTGAACTTCACTCTAATTATCCTGGGGAGATAATATTAACTTATAGTTGAGTGTGAAAGAGAGAGTCCATAATTCATCACTCGATGGGGCTGCTCATTGCATTGTGTTATTGAAATATGATGGCTCCATTTTTATCCTGTCATAATGACAACTGATGTGCTTATTTTCTTTCTCTGTGCCTCCAGGGGATGATGAAATAGTAAGCAAACATTCTTTCTGGTGAAAGAACAGCACTTTATCACGCTGGCTTCAGCTCTAAAAAAGCATTTGCAAACTCAGAAACGATTTCTAGAACCAAGACTGGACATTTCTTCTTTCATTCTGGTTGTAGACAGCTAACCTGTAAACAGCCATGTTTTTTTCTCTTTATGAGATGCAATTTTCCCTTCCCCTGTTATCAATCCCTTCATCCTCTTAAATTTTTTGAGAAATTTCCATTCCATTTCCAGATGAAGTTAATTGTAGTAGAGTGGTTGCTGCATAGCAACAATGGCTTCTAGGAACTAGAATATGTCCATTTTCTGTTCTCAATCTATGTAGCTTTCATACAGTTCCTTTCAAAAATATCAGTGTTTTCACAAGTAATAATTTTAAAATCAGCCCCTATTTGAGTTTGACTATATTCAGTATTTTAAAAGTATTCAGATTATGTCTGTGTCAGGAACTTTCCAACTTGTGCAAACTTTTTCTCAAAGTAACTTATCAGACTACAAATTCTATCAGGATTTAAGGTCACAGAAGATTTCACCTGCAGATTTATTTTATAGTGGTGTAGAGCATATCACAAAACATATCACTGTGCAGCTTCTCCTATCCTGTTTGAGCAGAAAAGTCAAGATTACTCCACAGGAACAAAATCCATCTCATGCACATGACTACACATTTATGCCTGATTACATTAGGTCCTGACTTAGTAGTCTGATAAGGTATTAAGAAGATATGGGCTGGCCTGGACAAAGAGAAAGAAAATATTTAGGAACTCTAATAAAAACAACAGAACAAAGAAAAAGGAGGTGAAATTCTAGAAAGTTAAATTCTTGTTACTAAATATGGAGTGACAAGTTCTGTGAAAACTGCTCATGTGACTTGCAGTGCACTGATAATGTTGACAAGAGATCACATTTACTGGATGACTTGTGTCATAATTTCACTACTGTAACCTCATTTGTAATTGATGACAAATGGGACATGTTTGACATAAGTAAGATTCAGATGGAATTCATAAGGCAAATTGCAGTTTAATGCATAGATATAGAAACACCAGTAGACTTTAATGAAGCTTTTTCCTGCCTCATAATGAAACAATATATGTCTTTGGTTCACACTACAATGGTTAAGCTGACTATTTTTTATACTCCCCATGGAAGGCACTGAAGCTCTTCGTATTGCTTTGGCTGGCAAAAGTTACAAAGCCAAGAAAAAACTGTTAAGAATTCTCAACAGCAATGTTTCAACCTAGCACTTCAGGATGGACAAGACTGAAGTACGAGAAAGGATGGCTTGAGCAACTGATTGCCACTCCCTATCATAACAGTGAATAAGGAGAAAACTGATTTTCTTTTGATTCCATACAGCTGACCCCTGAAAAGACTGCACTGTGGCAAGAGTAACTTGAAATGCATGCTGATGGAAACAAAGTTTCAGTGCTGTGAGATGGTCAACTATGAGGCAAATGGTAGATAGAAGGTAGAGAAATGCAGCTGAAAAGTACAAGGCTTTGGTGACAAAAGGATTTTAGGATTAATAGTATTACAGAGGAGGCTTTCTTTTATTGCAGGTGCTACTTTATTTCACATGTAACTCTTTTATTTTTAGTATTGTATTGTCTTACATTAATTGTCACCTGTTCTGTAACTTTAGTTTATTGCCTTACACAGGCCTTGAGCTGTTACTCCGTTAAAGACACCTTTTGATATAAACACTGATTTTTGATCATCAGATCAGTACTACACAAACAAAATAGAAAGGACAGCCACTGTGAAACACAAGAAAACAGAACTATCCAATACTTATCAAAATGCTAGTGCTGTGTCCCAGTAACAGGAAACATAACCGTTACAGTAAAGGTGAAGATTTAGAATATGACTTTTCAATATTTAATACACCATGTGGGCTCAGATTGCACTTAACATTTGCTATGTGTAAAACCAGAAAAAAATACATTAATTTGTTAACCAAAGACATTTTCTCTAGATCAGATTTTATTCTTTAATGCACATATTTTCTGAGTAATTTTCAAAAATAAATATACTTGTCTGCTGAAATGTGACTCTTTGCTGTATTCCTTATAGTTCTTTGTAAGCAGAAAAGTATCTTATACATAAACTGTGCTTTCTTCATTTCACATCTATTTTAATATCTAATTATTTTGAAAACAAAGTTTATGAAACTAATTTCTGATATATAACGTATTATTATGCATAAAGAATTCTGTATTTTAAAGGTGTGCAGAATTTAAGTCTGTGCAGTGAGCATGTAAAAAACTACAAGCATATGTAAAAGAACGTCTTAGCCTCCTTTCCAGTTTTTGGACTATCTGATTTTAGATCAGAAGCTTTAAAGAAAAAACACAAAGAATAAATTTCTTTAAAGCTTTCTTAAGAATTCATGTGAAGTTACATATCCAGATATAATGGATCCTTTCTGATGCATGAAATAACTGCATGTAGCCTTATGTCAAATAAAAATGGTTAGAGTATTGAGTTAATTAAGCCACTGATCTGTACCAGCGGCTATGTTCATCATTTTAGGTTCCTGCTGTCTTTCAGAATAAGTGGGCTTCTGTATATATCATCCATCTCTGGTATTTCAGAAGTCCTACAGTCGATATAAAAAAGTGAAAATAAAAGGTACAGTAGAATTTTCTACTAGTTTCACAACCTAAACTGTTTGATCTTTAAAAAAAAAAAGGCTACATTTACATTTACCGACTCTTGTATACAAGTCATAATGTCAAGAAATCCATTTGCTCTTTAATGAAACTTATCATAATGTCTGAAGGCTTGATTTATGGACAGGTCTGTTGTCACCTTGACTGCCTGACCCCTTTCATTTACTGCAAGATTTCCAAGACAGGTCATGATATTTACACTAGGTCAGAATAATAATGTCACCAGGATCACGGTCTTTGACAATAGCCTATTTGTCTCATTTAAATAATGAACACCATTGGTGAAAACTGCAGATTGAAACCATAGCACACAAAGGACAGTAGAACATGACCATATGAAGAACCAATACTGACCCAAATCATGACCTATTTGTTCCAATTTGCTAGTCAACTATTTTTTGTTATTCTTCTCAAAACTCTCCAGCATTATCCTGACGACTGTGAGAAATAAAATAAAAATATTTTTCTTGTACCAGTTCTATCAAAAGAATATTATGTTCAATGAGTATGAGGGTGTATGTGGTGCTGCTTTTCTCCTTGCATGGTAAATATGTACATGATATATTTTTCAGATTCAAGAGAAACAATTTATAAGAAATAGTTTTCTCCTGGCTGTCAAAAAAAATAATAAAAAAGTCTTTTCAGTCCTTTAAGAAGTACTTCCTGAACTACTTTGGCTATTCAGATCCAAGGCATTCCAGATCCTTGTGAAATTTAAAAGCATATAACCAGATACCCTTGTGTACAATTCAAGGATTGGAATATAATATCACCATGCCAAAACTCATTTTGGTCAAAGGACCTGTTCAATGTCCAATTTACAAAATTCAGCAACCCAAGTTAGAAGTCTATTTTCCATCCACAGTGAATGAGAAGAGGTGGGCACCAAAGACTGAAGCTTCTAATGTCACATGGCAAGTAGGCAGGGGGTAAAGCCAACTAATGGGAAGGAAAGACTTGATTCATCCCATGTACTGTGGTCAAAAGTCCTACTTTTCCCACCCGCCTTATGTACTCCCATCCATAGGCTCCTCCATGCACCTACCACTCACACAGCAGTGACCTGCTGACCAGAAACTCTGAGCCTGGGGTATAGTACTGCTGCCCTTTCACAGCAGGTCCTTTAGCTGCTGCTTTCTGCCTAAGATCATCAATGCTCCTCCATTAAACGCTGTGTGGCACCTCTGGAAAGGCTGCGATACAGTGCTGTGCATACACACAGTGCTGTGCATACACACGGTGCTGTGCATGCACACGGTGCTGCATGACCAGTGGTATCACATGTGGTGGTCTCTCCAGTCCCCCACAGCATGCTATGTGTGTCTCCACCCTTAAGATGCCACATAACAAGGTGATCTGGAAACAATAATGAGAGGAATTCTGCCCACTGCCCAGAGCTAGACAACTGCACATGGTCCTGTGCTGCATCACTCTAGAAACTGGGATTTATAGCTCAAAGCCTCTGCTTGACATAGGCATCTAAATTTTTCCTTGAGCGCAGATAATTGTATCCATATTTTCTTACTGAACAGAGGTGGATAAGCAACCAGTGATAGTCTGAGAGGGCTCAAACTCCCACTCCTCAGAACAGTCTTTTAACAAGTTGTGATTAAGGAGTAAAATTTTCCGAAGCAGAAGCAGGGAAAAAAGTGTCCTTTCAGAAGGAGTAAAAATTACCAAATGCTATAAACATCCTAATTAAGCTGGGCCAAAATGCATCAGGAACACAATAAGAATGATACCAGAAACAGCATGCCAGATTGTGCCTATAGTAGGAAACACTCTTGACATTTTCCGGTAAACTATGTGAACGGATGAAAAAGCGAGTACAGAAGCTAAAACTTAATTTCTGGAGAAACCAAGTCTTTTGAAAATTAATGTAGTATTTCAATATTTTACTAAGATTACAGGGTTTTTTACAGATATGACACTACCTGTTAAGGCAGCTACTCTTCCATTCAGCATTTAATTGCTGTATCATGTAAGTAAAATGAGTAATCTGAGATTTTGAATAGGAAGTCATACTATCCATAAAATGTCACACAAGGTAAGAAGACCAACATCAACTTCAAAGTAATAAATTTGACTGCAGATTTTCTCCAGAGATGCTTTCCTTCCCAGAGCAAAAAAGGATGTCTCCAACCCCCATACCTAAGGATATGACTCAAGCAAATCACACATTTACTGTCTAGATGACAGGTTTCATCCTCATTCCTACCTCACTCTGGCTGGATTTGCACTATAGAGACAGAAAAAATAAAGTTTTTGCCATATGTACTCTTTTCAAAGTACTTTGTTTAATCAAGGCTTTTTTCACTTAGTACATTCTAATGGGATGGTTTCTGTCTTCCACAGCTCTCTGGTAATAGGAAGGAGAAGAAGAAGTAGAAGAAGTAGTAGTAGTAGTAGAAGAAGAAGAAGAAGAAGAAGACGAAGAAGAAGACGAAGAAGAAGATGAAGAAGAAGAAGAAGGAGAAGAAGGAAGGAGAGAAATCTAATCTGAGAGTTACTGTTGTATTTGCTCCTCACAAATAGTTCTGTCACAGTTCTGTCTTAGGAAGGCATGTGGCATTTTGCTCCGATGTGGACAACACGTAAATCTTGAGGCCTCAGCTAGAGCTGTGAAACAGAAGTCTGTGTGTGTACAGTCTCAAAAGTAAGCAATCATGAAGAGGTATGTGGTTCATGGGGAACCTTGCACCACCTTACATCTCTGTAGCTAAAGGTAGCACACACATGACATACTGCTCATTTTTGATGCTTTCTTCTTGAATAAAAGGGTAATTTTCACAGCATTTATTGAAACAGCGGATGTTTCAATCCTGCATTTCATTTTTAACCAGTTATAAGGAGGTTCCTTTAGATAATAAGTCAGTAATTCCCTCAGAAATCAATGCAAAATGCTCAGAGCTATTATTATCTTGACAGCATATTGCAAGATTAGTAGAACAATTTCAATATAATTACCTCATTCTGGCATTTGATTCCCATTTGTCTGTAAAATGAAAACAAAGCAGTGCGCAATCGCTCTTAATTTCTGTCTCTCAAGCAGAAATCTTTCTATGAACTACACTGTTATTTTCTGCAAAGTAAAGAAAACGTTCCTGTTAAAGAAATTTGAAAGTTCAAATGGGTTTTAGGCAAATGATATGAAAAAAGTATGTGAAAAAGAGTGATTCAGTTAACTACATACAAACAAGAAAAGCACATGTGGATTAACTATATATGCCAATTTCATAATTCATATTTAATGGCTAAATTCCTAATAGTCAGGTACCTACTTTTGGATGGAATTGCACGTTTATTTGGGATAACGAATTTCAGCTATAGATCTGATTAGAAATGTCCATACACAGAAATACTGATGGGGGCCTGAATAATCTGATGTGATTTTCCATTACTATTGTAAATCTTTTGATCTATAAAGAGCAAAATGAGCATGGAATTCTCTTTGTGTTAGACAATTCCAACAAAGATTCCTTGAAGGTACCTTAGGAAGTCATCATATCCATTCACCTTGTCAACAACAGGTTTAGCTATTCCTATATCGTTGCTAAGAAATATCTGTCAAACTTGTTAAAAAAATTTCCTCTACTGATGGATTTTCCACAAGGGCCCAATCTTCGCTGATGTTTCACTGCCATTGTCGCAAAGATTTTTTTTTTTGCCACTGAATCTTCTTCTGCAAATTAAGCCTTTTTTTTTCCCTGCTAACCATCGTGCACAAAGTTAACAGGTATTTGCAATAGCTTTTCAAAACATTGAGAAATGTTTTCATGCCATCCCTACAATATTCTCTATTTTATAATCTTCTCTACTTTTTGCCTTTTTCAGATCTCTAATTAGTCCTGCCGCTCTCCTTTAGACTCCCTCCAATTTATCCACAGATTTTTTTGAAGGTGGGATGCTGTCCTGGGTTTGAGCTAAAACCCA
>NW_009727536.1:0-9092 GCF_000703405.1 Apaloderma vittatum | reverse complement strand
CTTTACCTACTGCAGAATAGAGACAGAGGATGAATTGCTCTCTTGGCAAGCCATGGAGATGGGCTGGCAGTTGCTGTGCTTTAAGGCACCAGCTTAAAATTTTTCTCTTTCATTTAAAAGAGGGGGGAAAAAAAGGTAGGTGAAAGGGTTTCCTGTGTGCAGAAGCGGGGGATAAATAAGATAGCATGACAAGTATCTGTGGTTGTCTTATATTTCCTTGCCTGGTCTCCCCAAGTGATGGCTCTCAGCTTATCGCAGAGGGGCATTGTGTCCTCTTGGGACAAGGGAAACATGGGTTTGACCGACTGCAAGGTGAGAGTACTTTTAAGGGAACCTTCTCCCAAAATTAGCCATGTGAGTTTGGAAGGGAGCTGGATACATACAGCTGAAAACTGGGCTCTGCAGACTCGTGGAGGCTGTTGGCATCAGCCCTGATACAGGGGGAAAAGCCATGTTGGAGGGAGCCATGGGTTGTGTTCAGCTCTTCTAAGCTGCAGTGGGTGGAGGAGATGAGGAAGCTCTTCATCTCTTCTGCTGGATGTTCTGGTGACGTCCCTTAGCAGGACTGGGTTTTGCTGGAACTGGAGAGAAGAGGTGGGTCACGAGGCAGATTATGGCACAGGGTGCATGTGTGTGTGTTCCCGTTGCTGCCGTCTCAGCCTTTGCTGCAGCCTCCATGATTGAGCCCAGGGTCACTAAGCACTGGCTTTGCTCACTTGCCTTCCCATCTCTGGTCTCTCCTGGCTCTTGCCTGTCACTGATCTTTCTCCTTTCTCTGAGCTTAGGGTCCCCCTTGTGCCTTGTCCTCACCTCCCCGCTTTCTCTGATGTACACTTCTATCCTCTTACCTTGGGGAGAAAAAGTGCATTAAACTCACTCTTTTTTTCCCTTGTATGTGCTATCTGCAATGTGGCTTTTGCCAGTATTAAGTGAAGCTGCATCCCACAAGGCTGCTCTAGCCTTTCTCATCCTTTGCCAGAAACTTTTTTCCTGTGGAAGCACAAGCCTCGAGCATCATGCTCACCTCGAAGCCATCCCCTGCTCTCCCAGCCCCGTGCATGGCTCTGGCTGCCCCCCCTTAGCCCTGACCCATTGCCCCCTCCCTCCAGCCCCGGGCCTCTCTGCCTGAAAGGCTGTCAATCAGGCTGAATTGTCTGGTGGTTTTGTGATGTGGAAAGACTCCCACCAAGGAGTCAAGGGCCAGGCTGAGACCTTTAAACTCGATTCCATTTGCGTCTTAAATCAAACAGGAATCCAGGTCCTGGGATGGAGGGGGAGGTTTAAGGGGATGCAGAGGCTCAAAAGCCTCCGCTGCTCCCCCTGAGTTTTTCTGGAGCCCCTTCCCCACCTGCACTATGTGGAGGGGGGAATGATGTGCCTGTGGCCCTAGAGTTTTGGGCTTGTTTCCCCTCTGTAACCCTTTGCTCTTGGGCTGTCCCGGGAGGCTGGGGGTTGGAGTGCTGGCCCTTTGAACAAACGCTGGCAGGGAGGGTGTGCTGCGCTGAGCCAGAGGGAGGGTTGAGGGATGTGCTGGGAAATGGAGGCTGACCTGGGGAAGGGGAGCTTTCTGTGATCTGCTGTTGGGAGCACTTGGAGCTGGGCAGGTAGGCAGAGCTATGCTTCCAAGGTTTCCAGTCTCACCAGTTTGTGGGGGCTGCTGGTTTGCAGGAGGATGTGAGTGCAGAGAACAGATCTGTACAGTCTGACTGATGTTGTGCAGGTGGTTGCAAGGTTAAAAGCAATGTTATAACCTTCTCTCAAGAAGGTAGAAGCAAGCTTGACCTTTTTGGACTGTTGTCACTGCAAAGGTGAGAGAGTGCCCTGGTCCCTGTCCCTGCTATGCCTGTGTCTTGGTGGCTTGAATCACACAGTGCCAGGTGCTGCAGGATATCCACCAGTTCCTGGTGCTGCAGGTTATCCACCAGTGCCCTCAGAGGGGGAGGAAAACCACACAGCAACATGTGAGGTGTCCTGAATTCCCCACCTTCTGGCAGAATAGAGCAGGTGAGGAGGAGTAAATACCTTCAGTCTTTCCCCTACTGTATCTAGGGATGAGCTCAGTCTCCTGTCTGCAGAGGAAAGATCATCTTAAATGGCAGGGCAATACTTCTGGGTTGTTTTTTTTTTTCATCTAGGAGAGGGCTGTGAGCAGCAGAGGTCCTAGTCCCTAGTATCCTCTCGGGTTGAACCCCCCTCCATCTCGTGGGGACTGTTGGGGACCCTTGGCCAGTGCTGCTGGAGAGAGGAGGGAGGGCAGGGCAGGGCTGGGTGGGGAACCAGCTTTTGCAGCTCAGTTCCTGGCTTTCTCTGCCTGCCTCTGAACAAAGAGTTTTCTTTTCTTTTTTTTTTTTTTCCTTCCAACTTCTTTCCAAACTCCACGTAGGTGAGAGAAAAAGAAAAAATTCATTTTGTCTTCCCGAGGGAAAGTTGCAAATCTCTCTTCACCTGACCGAGCTGTGTTTTCAAGAGAAGCCTGGAGCTGCCTTAAGACATGTACAAGCTCAGAAATGCAGTGGCTATGTTTGTTTTTGCGTTCTGGGCAAAGTCAGGGCTGCTGCCAGTGCTAAGTAAATACAGAGCTGCCCTAATGAGTGACTGCAGTAGCCAGGGCAATGCTTGCTGCCTGCATGAAGCCAGATGGATCTATCTGGGGACTTGAACAGCAGCCTTCTTGCGACTAGCCAGTGGCATTTGGATTACCAGCTCTCCTCTGCTTTTAACAGAGTGCCAATGTTTGACAAAACCATTAAGTTAAATTAAGCCCTACGCATTTCAAATGGATTCAGAGACTTCTGGCTGACTCGCTATTAGCAGAGCTGTCTCTTCCCTCCTTGTCTTTCTCTTCTTTTTTTTTTTCTTTTTTTTTTTCCTCCTCCTCCATTTAATTCCCTCTGTGTAGCTGTTTTTACTACTGACATTTAAAAGGGACATGCCAGGACCCAAGGAGAGACCTGGCATAGCGTATAGCAGTACTGTGAGCCCATCCTGCTGTGGTGGGCAGGGAGGATGCTTGGAAGGTGTTTGCTCAGGGCAAGCCCCTTGTCCTGCAGAGCCTGGGCATGGGTTGGCCAGGGATGATTCTGTCCCTGCAGAGCCCACGGCTGCTCTGTTTTTGCCCATTGCCAGTGTTATTTATGGACAGGCTGCCACTTTGCTGGGCAATTTCCAGAGAGAGAAGAAGGCTGCTTTTGGCTCCGAGGGGCTCACAAGCACAACGGCAGGGGATGGCAGAGAGCATTGGTGAGAGCAGCAGCAGCAGCATGATCTGTCCAAGTCACCTTGACTTGCCTTGGGTGAAAGTGAAGGGCTTTAAAGAGCCACAGGGTGATGATCTTGTAAATGGATGCTGACCCAATCGCTCCCCTGTGGCGTCGGCTGCTTTGTGTCCCTGATGCTGCTCTTCATGCCTGTGGAGAATCACTGGGGCTGGGGAGGTGGTTGCTGGGGTCTCATTTGCACAGCTGCATCTCAGCTGTGGAAGCTCTGCTAGTCACTGGTGTGAGAAGTGCTGTCAGCTTTCCCCTGCCCATCTAATGTAGCTTTTCTTGGGGCAGGAGAACCCCTGTGAGACCTTCGCTGTGGCTGCTGGTGGAACTGTGGCTGCCCTGGAGCATATTTTTACAGGTGGGCTGTAGAGCTGAAGAGGGTAAGCAGAAAGCATGAGAGGATGGGTGTGGGATGCCAGCCTACCTATGCCACTGGGATTTGAAGGGATGTAAGGCCTCTGCCTGAGGGCCAAATGCAGCTGTATCATGGCAATGTGGTCAGGAAGGAGAGAGAGTAGTGGCATAGGTGGTCTTAAAGGCTGGGAAGAGGAAAGCCCTGGATATTACAGTAAAGGAGTGAAGGTTTTCCAAGTAGTAAATACGCTGATGGAGCTTGTGGACTAGGGAGCAGAAACAGCAGTTGGACCAAAGCTGGAAATGGATTGCTGGTATCTGAGGCCTGATGTACCACACTGTAGTCCTGGTCCATGGAAGCACGTCCTGCCAAGTGCTGCCCTAGACGACAGCATCCTGCATAGCGGCTCCTGTTTCTCTGCCTGCAAGCCTCAAAACATTAATTGCAGATGATGTGGGGACTACAAGCTGGGCTGCACTGCTGGAGCAGCCTTCCTGTGAAGTAGGTCGCTGTTCCTTGCACTGAAATGGCCTCAAGCACCTCTGCTCCTTGGCACCTCTTGCTTCTTGGTCTGTGTTGCTTTGGCCCCAGGTTTATTGGGTCATTCTAAGATATGGCCTCTTGAAGCATGCAGCTCTCCTCTTGCTCTCCCTGTCACAGCTTGCCTGGGGAGGAGCCAGGAGCTGCTGAAGGTGAGACTTTAGCAGATGAACGTGACTATCTTGGGTGTGCAAAGCTAGGGCGTTAAACCAGGGGAAGCACATCTGGGTGAAGACCTGAAGGAAGATCAACACCATGGATCTTGCTCTCGATGACATCCAGGACATGGTACCTGTAGCCATATCTTCCTTCTGGGTGCAGCCCCCACCAACCATCAGTGTCTGGTTTCTCTGGGTGCTCTGTCATTATTTCCATGTTCATTAATGCTGATACGCTCAATTACATCAGCTCGTTTCCAGAGACCAAGTGCAATCCTGTGCCTTCATTTGCATCCCCACTGCCTAGCTGTTGCCCAGGCAATGCCAGGTGCTTTGACATCATTACCCAGCTGACTGGGATCCTCTCTGCCCCATTAACCTTGCCATAATTGACTTCAAATTGAAGGAACAGGGGCGGAGACGGGGGGAAACTGTGTTGAAGCAGCAACCATTTGCATTGCTGTGGAGCAAGGCTCTTTGTTGTTTCTGTGGGTTTTTTTAAGGGAAAACTGTGATAGTTATGGCTATGACTAGATTTGGGAAGAGTTTCTCAGCCTCTAGGAAGCCGTGAAACCTGTTCTGGTTTACAGTATTTCCCTGTGGGAATATGATGTCAAAACTCGTCAGTGGTTGTCAGCAGAGGAACTTAGAGGGTTTGTGTGGAGAAGAGTGGTAGTGGAGATGCTGAGAGCAGTGGGTCTGTGCAGCCTAGGGAAGAGAAGGTGAAGCAGGGTATTAGGGGGGTCTTTTTGCTGTCTGAACCCTTCAATGGATGAGGAGAGGCAGGAGATGGACCCATTTTTGGAAGTACCCAGGGACAGGCCATAGACCGCAGCCTCATTTGAGATATCCAATTGCTTGTCAGGCACTGAGAAGTATCTTGTCCCCATGAGTGTGGTCAAACACTGCAACAGGAGTAAGAGATTGGAAAGGTCCAGCCTTTGAGACGTTCAGCCTTGACCTGCAGCAGCTCCTGTGTGACCTGAGCTGGCTGGTCCTGTTCCATCTGCATGGCATTACGTTAAGATCTAATCTAGGGCCAGCCTGTATTATTCTACATCTCTGATCCTAAATCCATTCTGTTAACTAGCAATATTTTCTTTCTTCTTGGTTAAACTCTTTTTTTTTTTCTAATTTTTCATTTTTTAAACTTAAATGTTAAAATAGCTTGAAACTTCTTTGGAGTTTCTCCTATTTAAAGGTAGAATTGGCCTTTGTCAGATTTTCTTTTTACTCTTTTTAGATCCAAAGTCACCCAAACAGATGCTTCACTGCAGAATCTGTGTCACTGAATTGGCATCTTCCAATCAGCTTCACTGTGCCGTTTTCTGTCAGCTTAAGTCAATTCTGTTTATTCACCTTCTGCTTGCACAGCACCATGGTTGCCAAGTCTTCCTGCCTTAGCTTGTGACTTGTGCTAGATGTAATTCGTTAGGCTTAATTATACTTCCTGAGGAGAAGTGTGGTGAGAGAGCAGGAGGATGGAGACCTCGGTATCGGATGCTTGATGGCCAAACCCAGCAGAACTGGTCCTGCTCCAGCAGATCCCCTGCAGGAGGCAGGTCTGTCCAGCCTGGGCAAATGGTGTGCTTCCCTGGGCAAGAGAGAAGCTAACCATGTGCTTTGAAGTTGGGGCAAAGGGCTGCAATACTTCAAGCTTTTCTGCCCCTTATCAATGAATTATTATTCATTATTATTACTACTATTTAATTACTTATTAACTCTTAGTTATTAAGAGAGGAGATAATTCTGTGTTATGTTTCTGAGCTTTCCAAAAGGCAGAGCTGAGAAACATGTGGCAGGAAGGCTTTCTTCAGCTCTAGGAACTCAGCTGGCCTGATCTTACCTGTCTGGTGTGGGCTGATCCTTGCATCTCCTCCTCCCAATGCAGAAGTCTACATAGGGCCAAGCAAAATCAGGGCTTGTTTCTCTACAAACCCCTAAGTGCAGCTGGGATGTGATGACAGGGAGACTGTTCATCCCCTCCAAGCAAGATCTTTACTTTGGGAGAGCCCTGGGGCTATCACCCTGAATTGCTATGTTATAGAAAAATTCTGGTGGAGGCAATTTCTGTCACTTTCAGGTGCTGATTTTGTATTTGCACTTGGGTCTAACAGTCAGCTGGAAGAGGGTGTTTGAACCTTTGGTTATCACTGTAGTCAGAGACAGGTCAGGGCTGGAAGAAATGAAGTATTAGGAGGTCTCTGGGCTGGCATCCACAGCCTGAGCTGGAATTGGTGCGACTATGTCCCCAGCAGCTTTCCCAGAGATCTCAGCTCCCTTGTATCGCAGTTGCAATCAGTGAGCTCTGGTGAGAGAGGCACAGCTCTGCCTCTGTTTCCCCTAGAGCTAACAGTGCTTAGTATCAATTAGCAGCTTAATTTGTAATTAATAACTTGCTCTCCTTTTTTTTTTTTTTTTTAAATGGCTGGGGGAAGGGGCTGACACAAGAGGCTCACACGCAGCCTGCAATGTGCTGCTGTCAACTACCGAGGAGCATCCTGAGATTTGGGAGGGCTGAGATTTGGACCTAGAGGTTGTTGGAAAGCAGGGGAAACAGCCCTGGCAGGAGGTGTACCGTGTAGGCTGTCCTGGACATGAGTCTGACAGCTCAGAAACGTAATGCTTTTCTGTCTTTGCAGAGCGCTGGCTGATAGTCCTGGGGCAAATCTTGCTTTACTCTGCAGAACGACCATGCAGGGATCTGTGCTGGGAGTGTTTGGGCTTGGCTTTGGGATGTGCCCTGTTGAGGGGGGCGCAAGGAGCAGTCTCTGTGCTTCACTGTCCTCCCTTCCTTGCAATCCTACTGTGACAGCCTGCCAAGCAATGCTGGTGGTTGTCCGTGTGTCTGGCGGGCGCTGCGAGGGGCTGGCAGGGCCACCGCTTCCCTCGGTGTCTGGGAGCTCCTCCAGTGACACAGGTTGCATGTGTCCTGGAGCTGTGGTCCAGCTAGGGATCTTCCTTTCTAGGGCTGACATATGCCATTTTCCTTGCAGCTCTTGGGTTTCCCTTCCCTGTCCATATGGTTTATTGTCTTCCTGGCTGCACCAGCTCACAGTGGTGCATGGAGACTCCAGGCTGCTGAGTGCCTTTGGCACAGGGAGCAAAGGTCCCTGCAGAGAAGAAACTGGGGCTGCCCTGCCAAAGGTATCAATGAGTGAAGAGAGAGGCAGCCCACAGAGATGCAACCAGGCAAGGGCCACCAGGAAGAAATAAACTTGGCTGTTCTATACCCTGTGGCATTCCACTTGTCATGTTGCTCTCAAGGTAGCGTTCCTAGTAGTGTTCTGCAAAAAGGAGCTTGATGTGATCCCCCCTTTTTCCTGCCCCTCGTTCTGCTCTACCCCTCTCTGGCATACCTGCTCCATGAGAATGGCTCAGAGGATTCCTGCCTTGTGTGTTCTTCTCATACTCTGCATGGTCTGTCCCAAAGACCTTAGAGTCCTAGTGGACAGTGAGTTGTCCTTGGGACAGCAATGTGCCCTCGTGGCCAAGAGGGCCAATGGGATCCTGGGGTGCATTAAGAAAAGTGTGTCCAGCAGGTCTAGGGAGGTTCTCCTCCAACTCTGCTCTGCCCTGGTGAGACCACACCTGGAATCCTGTGTCCAGTTTTGGGCTCCCCAATTCAAGAGAGACAGGGACCTACTGGTAGGAGTCCAGCGGAGAGGTACAAGGATGATTAAGGGACTTGAATATCTCTCCTGTGAAGAGAGACTGAGAGAACTGGGGCTGTTTAACCTTGAAAGGAGATGGCTGAGAAGGGATCCTATTAACGTATACAAATATCTGAGGGGTGTGTGTCAAGAAGAAGGGGACAATCTCTTCTCAGTGGTGCCCAGCAATAGAACAAGGAATAATGGGTTTAAGTTGGAACATAGGAAGTTCTACCTCAACCTGAGGAAAAATTTCTTTACTGTGAGGGTGACAGAGCACTGGCACAGGCTGCCCAGAGAGGGTGTGGAGTCGTCTTCTCTGGAGACTTTCAAAACCCACTTGCATGCGTTCCTGTGTGGCTGCCCTAGGGGATCCTGCTCTGGCAGGGGGGTTGGACTAGGTGATCTTTCAAGGTCCCCTCAAACCCCTAACATTCTATGATTCTATGACTTTTTTTGGAGCCTGTACTCGTCATAGGGCAGAAGGGCCACATTTCTTTTTCTCCAGCGTTCATTTCTGAACAACTAGTTGCTACTCCATTTTCTGAGGACTCCAGAAAGGTGACTATGACATGTAGAGGGAGAAAAATGCTTCTATGTTTCACCTTGCAGAGGAGATGGCACAGGAAATGCTAAATGGATATGCACATAGGAGAGTGGTGGCAGAATGCCAGCCCTGGGGGATGCTGTGCATGTCCCATGTTGGTTGAGACATCAGTGTCTGAGGGACAGGTGGTCTCGTGTTGCTTCAGCCTTGTCTTTCCTGTGTAAGTGATGAAGCTTGAGTTTATATTGTGGGGTTTTTTTGTTTTGTTTTGTTTTTTCAAGGCTTCTCAGTGCTCAGCTGTTCAAGCTGAATGTTCCCTTAGCATTTGAGGCTCTCTCTGTGCACGAAGAGAATTGCATCTGAGTTCCCTGGCATTCATTTGTCATCTAGTGGGTCTCCTGACTGCAAAGATCTGCAGTCAGGGCAGAAGCTGAGTTAATTTGCGATGGAAGACAGGCAGACTTAGTTTTGCATGTTGGTTTCTTCTCACAGAAACTCCATTTGAGGTATTTGTTCTCTTCTATTATTGAAGACATGTTAAGGGGGGTGCTCAGCAAGCTTGAAACCCTTGAC
>NW_009727535.1:0-1358 GCF_000703405.1 Apaloderma vittatum | reverse complement strand
GGCTGGAGCGAGTCCAGAGAAGGGCCACATGGATGATGAGAGGGCTGGAGCACCTGTCCCGTGAAGACAGACTGAGAGAGTTGGGGCTGTTCACTTTGCAGAAAAGAAGGCTCTGAGGAGACTTTATTGTATCCTTCCAGTACCTCAAGAGGGGACTTTATTGTATCCTTCCAGTACCTCAAGAGGGCTACAAGAAAGCTGTTGAGGGGCTTTTTAGGATGTTGGGTAGTGATAGGACTAGGCGGAATGGATTAAAGCTAGAGATGGATCAGTTCAGATTGGACGTTAGGAAGAAGTTCTTCACCATGAGGGTGGTGAGACACTGGCACATGTTGCCCAGAGAGGTGGTGGAAGCCCCATCCCCGGAAGTTTTTAAGACCAGGCTGGATGGGGCTCTGGGCAACCTGATCTAGTGGGGGATGTCCCTGCCCATGGTGGGGCATTGGAACTGGATGATCTTTAAGGTCCCTTCCAACCCTGACAATTCTGTGATTCTATGAACTTTGCAAAGGCAGCAAAGCACACATTTCTCATTTCCTATCCATAACAGTTAAGAAATGAGCTGTGAACATACCTACTTTTCATGTCCCCAGGCTAACACTGAGCTGGTGTCTTTGTTAGCTTCCTTCCTTTTTCACATGAGCTTCAAGCCCACCGAATTAGTATTAGAGTGCTTAATTTTGTATCACAGCCAGAGCCAAACTGCCTCTAGACCGTACTTCTCTTTATTCTATTTTTTTTTTTTTCAGAATTTTTTTCCTTTCCTTTCCTGCTCATCTTTTTATTCTAAAAAGACTGAAATTTGAACTGGGCAGTTGAATTAGCTCAGTGATGGAACGCTGGAGGTAAATCAGCAGGGGGAAGCACAAAATGCCTCCTTTTGGTGCACCCAGCAAGCTGTACTTCTGACATTAGCTGAAACAATTAAGCCCCTGCCAGGCTGGTGGAGGTTTCATGCCATCACCCTCCCAATCACTCGCTCTTATCCTCTTCTCCCCCGATGACACTGACCTAGCTGGTTTTGCTACTTCCAGCAGCTAAAGCAGAAATCCGTTCCCGGCTCTGCACAGTTTTTTTCTGCTGGTTCTGCTCCCTCGTAGTTCCCTGCGTTCCCGCGCAGCACTGAACTCGATGACCTCAGCCCCAAGCGTCGCCAGTAAGGAAAACGACTTAACGGAAGTAGGAGCGCCGGGGGGCTGGCATTTCTCGCCAAAGCCGGGGAGGTTCAAAACGCCCGCCCGCCCCGCGAGGGGAGCTTAGCGCAGCGATGCGGAGGGTGGAGCGAAGCCTGGCCTGCAGGAAGCTGACGGTCTCGCATGCAGCTGCGCGCCCGGAAGCGGGGGGGCGAGGCCAAAGCG
>NW_009727534.1:0-2188 GCF_000703405.1 Apaloderma vittatum | reverse complement strand
GGCTGCTGGCCAGGGTCAAACCATGACAACTTTGCACCCAGGAGCTGTACTCTCTAGGATGTGTTTTAATTTGCCATTTTGAACACATTAGAAACTGCACATTGTTAGTAATATCTCCTTAATTTTTTTATCCAGAAATGTATTTGCACTGCTTCAGTCTAGTGTGCTCTCCCCTGACAGTCTGCAAGACTATAACTCTAAAATGAACCCCTAACAAGTGTGAAAGATTTGCTTTGCTTTGTATCCTCTATTAGAGAGACTAATATAAAAGCTGCAAACTGAATTGAATATGTATTTACAGTGGTAAGCTGTTTCGATTTTCTTTCTTTTTTTTTTTTTTAAAAAACCCTGCAATTAAAAACTGAATTCTGGTGCCTAAATCCAGCAGTTTCCCTCCCTTCTGAATTGTTTGACTTTGTAACCTTCTGGCTGAGCATGCTAAGCAAGGAAAGCTGTTGCTTCTGCTTTGCTTGTCCAGTCTCCTTCTTAAGGCTTCATACATGTCCCAGTTACCACGTGTAACTGTCATGCCAGAAAGGCTAAGGTTCAGGTTGTGTTATAATGAGGCAGAGGGAAGAGGCACATCACATACAAATGTTTCAAAAACTGCTGGATAACTGGAGGCTATTGTAATTTCAGTCATGTGAAGGACTTACAGCTCTGTGGATTGTAGTCACAAGTCCCGAAATGCAAATCGTTTTTATTTAGCTGCTGACTTTTAAGCACATAAATCCATCTGGGGTCTTCCTAACTTGATATCTTGACTCCAACAGGCATTAGGAAAAAGTGCTTAGAGAAATAATATCTTATCAACTGTGTGTTGGCATGCACACAGACCCTTGAAAAAGGTTGCACCATTGGAGCCTTTTGGCTTTCTGGGAGCACGTCTTGTGCTCCATGGCACAGCACATTATCATAATTTTGCTTAATTATTTGAGAGAAGTGTGGACTTTTCCAGTCAAATCTCTTGAACTATGCCCTAAAACTGTGTCAGGGGAGATTTAGGTTGGATATCAGGAAACACTTCCTCACGGTGAGAGAGATCGGACATTGGAATGCACTGCCCAGGGAAGTGGCGGAGTCACCATCCCTGGAGGTGTTTAAGGAGAGGCTGGATGTGGCTCTTAGTGCCGTGGTCTGGCCCGTGTGGTGGTGTTGGGTCATAGGCTGGACTTGATGGTCTCAGAGGTCCTTTCCAGCCTCAGTAGTTCTGTGATTCTGTGATTTCGTTTACTCACTCAAGGTGGTACCACAAAGTGGTCCTGCCACTTTCCCTAGCTTGCAATTGATAAAAAGCCTGCAACATACACTCTTAGCAGAGCCTTGCGACTTTTGGTATGTCTGTTGTTAGCATCACTTAGAAG
This sequence comes from Apaloderma vittatum, assembly GCF_000703405.1. Taxonomy (NCBI): domain Eukaryota; kingdom Metazoa; phylum Chordata; class Aves; order Trogoniformes; family Trogonidae; genus Apaloderma; species Apaloderma vittatum. The sequence continues at coordinate 824 of NW_009727534.1, read as the reverse complement.
GCAGAAGGTTTGTTTAAACAGCTATGAATGAAGAAGTCACAATGTGTAGTCACAGTGGCTAGGCAGAAGCATGTGAAATAATTCATCAGAGGACATTGGTGATTTGGGGAGCATTTGCTGGAGGGATAAGCAGATAAAATATGAGATCTCTGTGTATTAAAAAATCTTATGACATCAATAAAAAGGGAAAGTTTATGAGAGAAGCTTTGAGAAAGAAAATAAACATATTCCTTAAATTTGATCAAGCTTCTGTAGACAGGAAGACAAAGTTTACATGGAAGTGTTCTCTGGAGAAAAGATACCTGTGAGCAATTCTGCACTCAAGGCTAATACATGGAAGAACAGTCAGGGCAAGCTATTAAAGAAGAGAACAATTCTTCTTGGGGATACTGAGGGCAGCAGTCAGGTTTTACCTGCACACCAGAGCTCACCTCTCTCTTTGATGTTTAACAGAAGGTTCTGTCTAACCTTTCTCTGCTTTTGCAGTTCTTATGTTACCTAACTACACCGTGGGCTGTAAAGTCTGACAGTGTAGGCATGTTCTACAATCCTGTCTTCTAAGTGCTCACAGAAAGGATTAAGGATTATATTGCTGCTGGTGTCAATGTGGAGGAAAAGATGATACAGGTATAAAACTACTTTTTCACACAAAAAAAAGAAGAAATGAGAATCTGCTCCTTTATTAAGCAAGTGCTCAAACCTCATAGAGAATGTTTGTAAAGCATGTAAACACATTTCTGGAAACAAATAAAGTTAAATTTTGAAATACATGTGAAATTAATTTAATGCCATTAATGCAGCACTCTAGAGCAAAATCATAGAAT
>NW_009727533.1:25577-63516 GCF_000703405.1 Apaloderma vittatum | reverse complement strand
TTGGTTACATATTGTAACCCAAGACAGAGAGATAACTGAGGGATGTCACCATAGGAAAAATTAGCAGTAGTGCTCTTTTACAAAACACCGCTGAAACAGTCACATGAAAACACCACTCACTAATTTCAACTGTGGACCAGGAACGTCTTCATACAGACAAACCAAGCGAAGGAAAGATAGGTATGGGAGATGGAGAAGAAAACCAATCTAATCTAAAATGCAAATGTCTGGGTGTCTTAGGTAGAATCATAGAATGGCCTAAGCTGGAAGGGACCTTAGAGATCATTTTAATCCAGCCTCCCTGTCGCCAGGGTCGCCACCTCTTGACTAGATCAGGTAACACATGGGGACCAAACGGGAATCAAACTCGCGACCTTGGCGTTGTTAGCGCTACGCTCAACTGAGTGAGCTAACCGACCCCCTTAACCTGATGGATAAACTACAAAACATCAAAATGCACTGTGTTTACTTGGAAATCCATTATTAAGAGCTCACTATTAGGAACATAGTGAGGATATGGTGAGGCTCTTTTTTGATACTGTCAGTTGTGATAAAACATCTTAGAATATCCTTTGCTCAACAGAGACAGTTACTAAACAGAACTTTGTTCTCGGTGTTATAATGTCTTGGACTTGGATGGACTCCAGTGTACCATGTTCCTGTTTTAGTCCAAAAGAGTAAATATAGTTAATCTCCTAAATCAGCTGAAAATTGTTAAGTGACAACAAAGCACTTGTCTATCTCAACATTCACAGAACAGGAGCTGTTAAACGTAATAAAACGGCTAGTTAAAGATACCATACAGCAAACACAGGATTTTGGTACAGTTTTCTATTCTACTGTTCCAGTTTTACAACAGTAACCTCTATGGAGGAAGATCAGACCAATAAAGTCAAATGATACCTGCAAGAGCAGAGTTGGGCCCAAATTTATCAACAACAAAATCATTAATAACTCTGCTTAATTACAACCTGTTCTATCCAACACAGAATATGCATGAGTTTTCAAGGAGATTTAATTATTTAGAAAGTTGAAAGATGTGATAAGCTATTTTTGAGATAGAAGGAGACAAAGAAAGAGACAAAAGTCAACATTTCAAACTGGTAATTTTTTAATGATCTGTACTCAAAAGCTGTCAGAAAATATTCTTTCTAATACAATGAAGCAACTTCATTTTTCAAGTCAGGGTAATAGTGGGAAAAATAGGTTTAGTAATAAAAGGATTTCTTTTATTGACTGCAGAAGAGCTATCACCCCACAGACCCATGGCATCAGCCATAAGACCAAACAAAAATACTTTGGATACTGACCAGCAGAAAGAAAGAACTTAGAAAGAAAAGTCCTACCAAAAAAAAAAAAAGGGCATTTTGCACAGGACCACAAACAGAGCACAGTTACCAAATTTTTAAAATAAATTATCAGTGCAAAGGAGCTTATGGTCTTCTTGAAAATAGGACTTAATATTCTGGCAGAATATTATATTTAGAAAAGTATTTTTAGTTTCTTATGTTATTTTAATGCCCGTATCAGTATTTTATGGAAACATATACACACATCATTTATAGGATTGCAGATGTGCCATAGTGACACATTTCTACATCTCCATCTTCACGCTTAGTCAAACGTCTTGAGGGACCATCAAAACCTTCAGCTAAAATTTCATTTATTTTATCAGAAAGGAAAAGATTTCCTCAGCTTTTCCAAGGCTCACTGGACTCCTCTCCTTCCAAACAGACTGCGTTTCATGTTCCCAGTCCCGGAATACAGCAGAAAGATGCCAGCTGGCTTCTAAAATGCCAGCCTTACAGGGACTGTGCTCAGCTAAGCTGACTAGTGTCTGTGTGCTGCACAACCCTGGGGGATATAAGCAAACTTTGGTTTACCAAGAATTTTGGTTAAGTGGTGTTCTGTAAAATAGGGATATAATGTATGTTGCATGTCTTGCTTAAACAGATGTTGCTCAAACTGCTTGGATGCTGACATTTCAGCTGAATATTGTTTACTATTAGCATATGCTAACTGAACATTATATATGAATAGCATACCATGCTAACAAGTTATGAGACTGGTTCATGTTACATCTACTTAATAAAGAGCTAATTAATAAAGAGACCTCTTCTGAAATACACCATGAGTGTCTGGTCCTGTACTCTCAAAACGCAACATTAAGGAGTCATCTATAAATGTCTTAATATAACATGATGACCAGACACAATGCGATCCTTTCTCCTTTTTCAACACCACCAGACAACATCTCAGATCTAAACAAAGATCTGAGACCTGGCCCCCACAAACACTTTTACTGAATACGGCAGAATTAGTTCTCAACAGAGATTATGGAAAATGGCTATAAACAAAGGAAACCTCCAACGTTTAGCACAACATCACACTTTTGCTGTGAATAAGAATAAAATAAAAAAAAAATAAAATCCTCAAACAGTAAATAAGGTGCAAAATACAAAAAAATCCAGAGAATATATGCAGTGATCAAGGATTAATAACCATGCCTACATCTAAAGCTGTCACATAAAACTGCTCTTTTTCTCACAACAAAACTAGACTTTATATATAAATTACATCCAACATCATCAACTCAGACAGATTTGTACGAGGTACAGATTTATCTTCTAGCTAGTTATCCAACACTAACATGACATAGCTCATAAATTAAGACAGTTTTATGTGAGTTCATACTTGAAAGCTTAAGCCTGTGGTGAGTACCAATAAAGACATTGTAATTATATTTGCCTTGTATAACCTGAAAAAACAAACTTTATCATTCATTCTCAAGACTTGTTTTTAATGCACACTTCTTCATATGACATAAGTGTACATAAATTTTTAGTTCATACTGATTTGTCCCCCACTGAGCCCAATCCATTAAATTCATTGCAATATGAAAATTCCAGTGGTTTACAGAAGGACATTATCAACAATTTAAAATCTGTAAATTTAATCTACTTTCAACTTCATTTTAATATAACACCATGAACTCTTTGCTTACAACAATACCAAGCCTGTCATTATTTTCATGCATGTCAAGAACAGAATTCAAACACTGATGAAAACACTAAACTGGGCAATATAGAATAATTTAGGTCCCTAATCCCAATGTAATTAGCAGGATCTGAATACAATAATAATGGCTACAAAGATTCTTTAAACAAAAAATAACAATAGGGTCACATAATAGAAAATACTGGCATACCTCCTTAGCCTGTAGGCTCATGGAGCATAAAAATTCCTAAAAACAAAGGCAGCCTAATAAGTCAGATAAATCTTTTATGACTGCTAAATTTGAGAGCTATCCTTCTGTAGTACACTGGAGATGGAAAGACAGATGTTTTAAATCTGCAGAGCCTCAATACCACTGTGCTCTGAAGACAGCAGGCAACAGAATGGAAGGAAGAAAGCGTCTGGATAGAAAAAAACCCAGGAGTTAGCCTGCTTGATCTTTCACACATACCAACTAGATTTTACAGTGCTTCAACAGTTCCTCCGCAGTCAGAGGTACTTGCTATTGTACTTCTGCATGTGGCAGTCCTACCAGCACATCATCATGATCTCCTGTCCTTTGTTCTAGCGTTAGAACTCTTTAAAAATAGACTTTTCTAAATATACTTCCTGAATAGTTCACTTCTGTTGGAAGTTGAACTAAATAAGCGAAAAGAGATCACCCTTACTATACCTGTTAGACACACTATCTGGTGACGGAGATAATCACCTCCAAAAAAAGGTAAGAGTTAAAGCACCCAAGTTAAAAATCTATTGATAAGCTATATGAACACGTCTTCTTCATTTACGTTTTCTCATAAGGCAGAGGATATAGCACTGCTTCCAATCCCAGGTTTTTAAAAGCTGTTCTTCAAAAAGGATATTGAATAAAAATAGAAAGGCCATCAACTGAATTGAGTAGAAAAAATCCCGTTGATTTAAACCAGGTCAGGATTCTTGTTAATAACTTTAGCTAGACAGACTAAGGCAAAAGTTCAGATTGCAAGCATCATCACAGAGGATAACAAAGGAGCTGTTATTTCTGCAGAAGAAGGGGTGACGGCACAGACACTGAGACACCAAGCAAGAGTAACAAATATGTCTAAAGACTGACCCCTCCCTTGCTCCTGTAGATCTCAAATCAAGCCACTGACAAACCTTAATCACCCACTTGAAATGAACAAAGATTTATTCTAATATTCACATTGTTATTGCTTCTATCTGTCTCATCTAAAACATAAAGTATGGTCATAAGTCACACCACCATAACATCCTTTCCAAGACATCCTCTGGGAGGTCATTCATAGCCAGTCGTTTAGACAGCTGTAGGAATTCACATCAAGTAAAATATATTTTTACACCCTAAAGCAGAACCAGTCCTTCCTTTCTAATTGTTTGGAAAGCAGTTACCTGCTACAAGCTATCGAGTAGGCAGATTTCCAACCAGCTCAGACAGCAAACAAGGCACTCGGCACCTAATAGGACAAGGTTCAAAAGCCCTGTTTCTACAACACTTATATTTGCAGATCAAGGCTTGGAAATTAAGGACATGATGTTTTCCATATGCACAGTACTTAATGACTTCAAAATAAACATATGTACAAGTGTTTCTGTAATTGAGTCTTCAGACTGGAGTGCTGTGCCTTTATTATTTGACTCTCTAAAAATCCTACAAGTGCATTACTAACATTGTCTAAGGTATCATCTTCAGGAAAGTTTCCAGCCCAACACAGCCCTAAAATCTGAACTTTCCTATCTTGAAGATATACAGGTTTTTTTTATTAGTTAAAAATCCATAAATATTCCCTGTACTATTGCAAAGGAAAAACTGGTTAATCTCTTGCTGTATTGTGCAAACCCAGAAACAATTACTATAATTTCATTAAACAGAAAACTGCCTGTTTATGATTATACGTTCATCATCTTATCTGGGGAAAAAAACCCAATAAATACAATAAAGAATGGATATTAAGCTGAAGATTAAATTCAGGCCATTTCAAGAGCATGAGCTCCTTTCCAGGGCATCCCACTCTACATCTCACAGGGCTGTCTGCAGGCTGAAGTCTTGTTTTGGTGTGAATCCACCGGCATTTGATCCGTTTGGGCACAGGACTCTTTTCAGGTTTCCCTGTAGGGTGTATCAAGGGCATCTGAGAGAACAGTTTGTACTGATGTAGTTGAAACAAAACACATCATGAACATGAGTGAAATTGTATCACACTCTTGATTCTAATGATTTTTCATGATGACAGATGGCTCCATAACCTTATGCCTCAGTCCAAGTGCAAATTACTTTGAAAGGCTGTATTGACATGCTCATGGACACTGTACAAATGCTGCTTCAGACTCACAATAATATTTACCGGCATATAAAAACATGTAAATATAAATATAATGAGAGAGTAATGCATATTTCAGGAATGTAATATCCACTGCAAATGAATTAATGATTTCACCTTTTGTCACATAATGTTTCAAACCTCTGTCTAAGTTCGGCATCACAGTATCCTTTCAAATTAACTGTAATTTTCCACTGCTATGCTTGCTATGAATGAGAAAACATACAAAGAAATTACAAATGTGCTGACATATTCACAAAAAAAACCCAAACCCCAACTGTTTTCCCATGTGGAATAAGCTCTGGTTTTTCCTCTACTTTGTATGTTACTTAATTTCCAAAGTTGAGGTTTAATCCTATGATGTTTGCAGTACTGAACTAAAATATTCTAAGACAAAATAATATGAAATAGAGAATTAGTATATTTCTGAGGGTAGCAAAGTAGTGCCCAGAAGAAGGGTTTTATCCTATGGAACAAGGTACTAAAAAAAATGCTTAAAAAAGAACATAGCTCTTCAGATAATTAAAGTGCTTTAGACCACCAGCCAATTGATTTTCTCCTTGTAAAGGTAGCTCAATTGAAATGTTCAGAATAAATCATGTGTTAAAATTATCTTCTAAAGTAAGAGCTGAGTGCATATTGATTAATAATTATTTGCACTAACGGACTGAACTGAAGTAATACCATCAATTACTTCAAAAATCTGTAAGATCAATCATGATGGAATCAACTGTTGAAAGATTCACTATATTCTTCCCAATATTTCAGAAGTGCTTATCAAATGGCTTTCTAGAGATACCTTGGCTTCCTATTTCTAAAGCTACGGAAATTTGTTTCAAATCCCAGTTACCACTGGGCATTTCAGCTACATAACACAAATCTCATCCTTCAATTTCATGGGAGGTCTGAAGGAAGAGCAAATGTTTTCCACCTCACGTATGAGGCATGAGGGGGCACTTTGGCCTAGGAAGTTTAGTTAATATTTCACACTTAAGCTCAGGCAGCAAAGGAAATGCAAACAGCCTAAACCAGAATAGATGATTTACATAGAGCCACCTATCCAAAGACAGAGGCTACTCAGTATAAATTAAGTTCGTTTTACACACTAATGAGTCCTACTCGTTGAATTCGTCCAGGCAGCAAAATAAAACTCTGGTAATTCTGCGAAAAATTACAATTTAGTTTGCATGGTTATAAATAGCACAGAGATCATTAATCCCTTATGGCATCACAGACATTACTCAAGCCTGGTATCTTATTGAAAATCAAAGAGAATTTTCCTTTCTCATGATGTATAGCACCATTAGAGTCGAGTGGGGAGTCTGCTGGCTGCAGTGCCAGGCTTTAAGGTTTGAACGAAAAAGAACATTTCCGTGGTTATGGTTTTCATGGTTACTTTTCCACTAGGTTTATTCATTGCAGAAGTATTGAGCAGACAGACAGACAACAGATCATGATATCTGGTGGAGCTTAGTCCACATGTCAATGGAAGATGTTCAAAATGGCAGTGTTCACATTTCAGTTACCGCCTCGAATTTTCTTATTTTGGGGGGGTTGGCTGACACAGGACCAACTCCCACATGCACCACCAGGTCTTCAGAACAAAATTTCTCTGCACAATAAAACATTTTATGACCTCAAACAATAACACATTTAGCTGAAATATCTAATTTAAATTTAAATATTCTTTACATAAATGAGATGCACAGCTCTGTCTGAGCATCTTAATTTTATGCATTTTTATACTTCTAAGCAACTTAGTAGTGAGTACTGCTTAATTGCATTCATTTACATAAAATTTGCAGGAAAAACTGAAAACAGGTAGTAAGGAAATCCATCATTTTGACTTTAAATGAAAATATTGTTTCTCTAAAAAACATCTGGAACGCTTATTTGCTGATTTTACTTAGGCTATTGCTCTTAATATCTTTATAAGCATCAAACAGCACTTCTCAGAAAAGTCAATTTTTTCACCTAGTAGTTTTCTTTTAAAAAATAATAATAATCCAGCAATATTTTTGATGTATAGAGAAGCAAAATAAAACTTTTTTTTTTTTTTTTCCTAAGAGCACTTAATTTCCTAGCACTGTGAATCACCATCCTGACACGTTCTGGCTCTCCTCTGAATTTGTATTTTACTGATTTTATAGGTCTCAATCCTTGCCAGGTTAGTGGGGGGAGGTACAGAGCCATTAATGAAAAAATGGCAAAACAAGCACGTACAAAGTTAAGCGTTTCTGCTATCATTTTTAGGTCCTGTGCTATCTGCAGATTATTACTTAGATGATGTTAAAATGTGGTCAAATAAATTGTCGGTAATTTCACATCAACATTCAGCATACTTTCTTAAGTCTTTTAAAGCTATGGTTTTCATATGTAGCCACATTCCTCCTGGCTGCCAGCTGTATCTCTAATTAGCTGGTACTAAAACATACCTAATCGCAGAATTAAGACGGCCAATGGCTTCTCATTCCTTAGAGACTGCACCCAGTTTAACTCTCTCAGTTTATTTCTTCATTACATCCAACCTGTCTCCCATTAGATCCCCATGCAACACATGTAAAACCAGGAACTTGCTGGAAAAGGCAAAGATAAAAACCACAGAACAGATGCTGTGCTACAGCTGAGCTTTCTAAGGAAGCAGATGAGGAAATTCTGTGGAGTGAAAGTGGTCTCAGGAAATAATCGTGGGTGTGCTTTTGCTAAAATACACACCGATTCCTACCATCTGCCACAGTGATAACTTTATCTGGCTTTCTTTGTATCCTTCGTGTCGGTAACTTGGCGCAGTATCAGGGACAGCTCACGCCTGAAGGACACCAACACGAGGGGAGGAAAGCCAGCAGGAGCGTGTACTCCCTGCAGCCCCCCGTGCTCCCCGTCCCTGCCATGGCCCGGGGAGGGTGAGATGTCCAAGCCCCATCTCCTGCCTCTGCAGTGGGACCATAGGGCTCTCCCTTCTTGGCAGAGCACAGCAACGGAGGTGACAGCCCAGGGCCACTGTGGAGGCAGCCCCGAGTCCTGACAGCAGGGCCACCCCAAGTTAACAGCAACAGGGAAGAGACGCTTCACGCTTTCTGCTTCAACTAAGCCACAACATACGACAGGAAACAAAATGTGTGTGTTCAGGCTTTCACAATAATTTTACAGGTTTCCTCTCTCGCACTTTATCTCACCTGTGTGCTTTTCTATACATCCTCCAACTTCCTGTGTGATTCAAGACATGCCTTTCTTAGATACTACTTACAGTTCAACTGCTAAATATTTTGAAAAATAGTTTTGTGCTCACTTGCACCAGGGCTGTAACATGTTGCTTTTTATTATATTGCCTTTATTTGATAACACTTCACACTGTGAGATTTCAGACTTTCAACCTCACGACTCTCCTCAGCCATCTAATTTTAATCCGGTTGAAATTTAAAAAAAAGATTTTACTCTTGCAAATTAAAAGATAGTACAAGTCCATTAATTTTCATAATCAGATTAAGGCGTTGTAATAAAACTTGCAGTGACTCAAGGGAAATATTGCTTGAGACAGCAAAGTGTAATTAAGCAAAACTATTGTATCTGTATCATTAAAGAAAACGTTAAAAGTAATTTGAGTCTAGGCATCAGCACTTCAAACCTTCCCTAACCCTAGCCTTAACCCGCAACCTAACTTTGTGGTGTAAGCACATTTTGTCAACAGCAGCCTAGAGGCCTCATGAAATTAATTAAGTATGCTATCTCTTTACAATGGAAACAAACCCAGGTCTGCATGCTGTTCCCACTTCTGGCATGACAGGCATTTGTTACTGAAGTCACCAGCATCAGCAGCTGGGAAGAAAAAAACCGAGCGTTCTCTCACTTCTTTTGTCTTCTCTTACCACTTTCAGACTCACACAGTAACGATGGTACACCATAGATACTGTTCTTAAAAAGCAGGTTCCCTACTGCAAAATGTATTATTCTGGTGGCGCTTATCATGAGGAAGAAAAAGTCTCCCAAAATGCCGAAAGAAATTCTTTGTCCTTGAAGTCCTTTTATTCTCCTTTAGAAAAACTATGTGAGTCACAAGTAGGAGGACTGCAAGGAGGCAAGGATACATTTGCCTTGCCATCATGTAGCAGCTGTCAACTCCTCCATGCCAATGACAGACACGTGAAACTGCATGAGAATTTGGAAATGCGATATGGCACACAGAAAATGAGAGATGTCAGGACAAGGTTAGTCCACGCTGCTGCAGCCTCCACAGAGCAACCGAGCGGTCCCATGTGCTCTGTCATTACACTGAAGCTAATGGCAAGATGGCAAATAGGTCCGTGGCGTTGCCAGAGCTGGGGCTCTCAGCTCGAGGGCCATGCCTTATGGGCAGATGCTCTGGGCAGCCTCCCAGAGATCTGGGGGTGCTGCGCCAAACACCCCATGGATCTTCTAGCTCTACACATTTATCAAACCACATCAGAAGCCCAGCATAAAGCCAAGACACCAAAATTCTCACAGAAGTCTTATTATTCACCCAGCAGTCATGCAAGCACTGGCCTTTTGGTGGCCATCTATAAAGTCATCATTTCCCAGTTAGACTATAGGGTCCTGAGGCTCCAACTTGGTCTGTGTCACAAGTAGGCAGATTAATTTCCCCCTGCTTGACCATGAAATACAGATTTTAAAAACAAAAGAAGAAGAAGACTCTAAAACCTCCACAAGAAAGTTACTCAGCATAGCTCATCCATTTACTGTTACTTAGTTTTATTCACTCTGTAAATAAACTGTACTTGTTCACTGAAGTTAAGATTCTCTAAGTGAATATGAAATAGGTTCCCAAACACTTGTAGTGGTCTCTAGTTTTATAAGGAAGATATACTTTTGCATAAAGCTCTTCACCAGTTTTAAAGTAAGACTTTACCACGGAATAAACAACAGCATTTAGTGTACGGATAAGTGATTTTTGACAACATGTTTTCACTTCTGCAGAAGCAAAAGAGAATCCTAGATCTTTGTAATCACCAATATGTTATTTGTGTGTGATAATCTCATGATTGACAGTGCACACATCAGTGAGAATTGCTACAGTACCAAATTAGACACATGTAAGAGATCATTACATTGGTAAAAAAATGCTGGCCAGAAGCCATTATCCTACACCTCTGAAATATCACTCTTGGTTCTATCCTCAATTTGAATGTACTCTAGCCAAAACAAGAGGAGTTTCAAATTAATATTTTATATCCAGTGGTCAAGCAAATACTTCAAATCTCATGCCAGTAATTAAAGTGTGTCTAGATTTCTTAGCTACTGTGGTACTTGAACTTAGGACCTTCTCAGTGAGTCACCACAGTCACACCATTACTGAGATATTCTATCCTGCAAGCACAAAGATGGGAAATTCTCCAGATTGTCTGCCAAGATTCACTGCACCTAGGATACAGCAAAGTGTCATAAATAGAATTTGCCACAGCAAGCCTTGCAATAACTGCCAGAGAAACGCAACAGACCTCCTGCAGTCTGATTTAACATAAACAAGCCAAGACATGGAAAAAGCAAAAACACTGCCCTGCAGTCACTGCTTAATAGCTTTTCCAATTGAGCATGGAGAAGTCTGACGTATTGAGAATGTCTGTCTATCCAGTGTACGATGGTGCCTTATGCGCTGCAGCTTCTGCCACATCATGGGGAACCTTCCGTTCCTACTTGGAAGATCGCAAATTTATGTTCACAAAGAGCTGAATTTAGAGTCTGTGGCGCGTGTATATGTGAATATTTGCTTTTACTGCTTTTCCACCCTGAAATAGCAAAACAAACCCCATGCATGTTAAAACATATGGCTTGGGTGAGGAATCAGTAAATGCAAAGCTCTTCTATTTCCTCACTGAGTCTTACTTTATAACTGCTTGTGCAATCCAGATCAAAGATCTTCCTGAGAACATTTTACAAAAATAAGTCTTCCTCATGAGAATACAAAAATATCCAAACTTTCTTATAGCCTATTCAGTTTTTCTTCATAGAATTTTAACTTAGTTTTAAGAATACAAGGAATTAACTACAAATAAAAGATTTTTTTCATTCTTTAATAACATTGGTTTGAAAAAACTAATCCTCCTCCTGTAGGTCATCCTTTAATGATGAAAATGCTAAAATACATTTATCAGAATAAATTAATAAACTATCAATGTAATTATTGTTACTGTATTTTAATAATCTTTACCAATGGTATCACTTGCAGGCACAGTGACATGATTATAGACGGAATATAACTCTACTTATAATGTCTATGTTATAAGCTTTAGATTGCAGTTATGGTATGTTCCAGAGTAATAGGGAATTCACTAGAACAAAAGAATAAAGAAATTACACATCTAATGACAACATCGAAAAGGTAACACTGCCTTTAAAACAAAACATTGGTCAATTAGTTGCAAAGGGCAAACTTTTATTTTTCTTCCTCTTCACCTTGTTACAAAGAAACACTATCCTGGGAAAGGTCACGGTGCATTATGGAGAAATTAGGGAAATGGGTTGCAGTGAACTTGTGCTGTTCTTCTGTGGCAAAGTGCAAAACCCTGCAGTTATAAAGAAGTGTACAGATAATGATTTATCAATGAAGAAGTGGAATTGTAAATGACTGCATCATGAGAGCTCCAGGCACAAAGCTGGCATGAACTGGACTGTCATATGTGCTATTCTTCCATGTACTTTGAACAGAGCAAACTCTGCCCTTGAGAAACAATTCAGTTTCTGGAAAAAAAAACCAAACACATTATACTGAAATAGTTCAAAATCTGTAGGATGTCCTGAGTACAAGTTTAAAAAGAAATAGTTTAAATAAGATGGAATATTTGTATAAGACTGGGAAAAGGGCACTGGTTTTGAAATCTTATGTATAATGAAACAGTGATCTATCAAAAAAATATGGGAGATATCCTAACTGAGAAGAAAGGCAAAGTTTTAAAGATGTGGTCACATGAAACCATACGAAGAAAATATACATAATTTCAAGGGTGTAGCTTTTCATTATTTAAGAAATTATAAATTCATTTTAGAATACATTTGATAAAATCCAGTGGTTTACTATGATAGTGTTTAACTTTTGACAACACATTCCTTCAAACACTAAAAGTTCTGATACCGTTTGGGAGTTTGTCATCTGGAAAGCCTCAAAAAGATTTAATTCCCTTCATATTTATCTAGGGAAACCACATTAAATAATGTAAAATAATAATCTCATGGGATATTTTTTTCCTTACTATTACATTGCAATGATACTGATGTAGATGCTTCTGATAGGAATAGAGAAAGCGCATCAACCCCATGGTATACGTGAGCTATCCATCACACTATTATACAGCTGAAGCTGTTGTGGCTTCTGGATCTTAAACTGACACAGAGGAACCTAGGGACTATGAAAAAATGTGGCACACAAATGTAGTCAATAAGGCTGAACTGGTAATTTTCTGTTGATACACTCCTGGGTATGTGCTCATCTGATGGCATCTGCAGAACCATTTCTATTAGTTTTGAATTTGTGTGGGGTTTAGACTGCTTTGTGCTGGATTTTAATGGTTTGATGTCTTATTTTATGTTTTACTTTGTAAGAGTTCATTTTGTAACGTCAACACCAACAAAGAGACACAACCGCAGAGCTATGGCAAGGTCTATAGTCTTCTAAGTATCTGCAAGTCAATAACCAAAAGTTTTATTTTGTGCAAATATCCTTATTCTTAGCTTGCTTTTTAATCAAAGTAAAAAAGAATTCAGCTACTCTGCATGTAAGATGAGTTCACTTTCAGCGAGAACTTAGTATTTAAACACGGTACACACTTTTCTGATTTTGTGTGGGAAAAAAAAGTCAAATTACAATCAACGGTATTCTATGATAAAGTTGTGCTGGTCCTTAAAAAAACATGATGTTTTGATGCCTTCAGACACCAATTTGTGCAGCTCCACATCACTTTCCTATAGCTCTTTCTTACTATATGGCTATGCTAGAGGATGCACAGATATGCTAGAGAGTGCTCAAAATTAAATTTGTATGTGCTGCAACTGATCCACTTCTGATATAATTTTAGCAGCCCAAACCAGTATCTGTTTTGGGTATTATTCATTTGCTCTTGATTTTTCTTCCCAGGGTAAGGGGTTATCTACTTTAAAGCTGTTGCTTTCACGTCTTCCTAGGCTAAAAAGGTCAGAACTGCTTTTAAGTCTGGGGTAGCACAGCACATCGTACATCGTGTCGCAAGCTGAGCCTCTCAAGCAATCAGCAGCACCAGCCTCCTGCCCTACGTGCTTATTTCCCCTATAACAATAGGCACAATTAAGTCAAAGCAAACCTAATTAACTCTGCTCCAGGCTAACCCCTGCATGCTCACTGGTTCCCTTGATTAACTGTACAGGACTGACGGACAGGAAGGTGTCAGGAAAACCCTGAAGAATTAGCAAGCCTGCAAGGAGACTCTGCAGGAGGGAGAAGGTGCAAGAAAGAAAGAGCACAAGGTGGCAGTTTAAAACACTTATTAAAGGAGTTAACAAAATAAAAGGATGTAATTTAAATCACTAAATGACAGAATCCTATTGTGAAGAGGCAGTGCAGCGTCTGAAAGTGGATACTCCCTGTAAAGATCACACATGTACCTACACAATAGCATTAGATGAGGAGGAATTAAAAATCGCAGTGACATCGGACTTTTTGGGTTCGGCCTCCTTGCAATAATTGGAATAGGTTTTGTATTGATAGTTAAAATCATAAGCAATAGTAAGTATTTATTAGTGCCCACCTGCTGCTAGTACTTTAGTGCCCCTTATACACAAGCCAACAACAACATCAATCAGCAACTCATTAAAATAAAACTCAAAACTATGCAAGGGAAATGCTAAAACATATTTGAAATATGTTCTGTTAGCTTTCCAATATTCATATATGCAGTTATAGCACCAAGGTATGAGCCAATAGACAGAAGCTCAGATGTTGTTGTAATTTTAGCATAGGGCAATGTTAATTACAGCATGTCAAGCTATTTAAAAATTAAATTAATAAAAGAAGACTTAATTTCATTTTTGTTGCATATCAGTTAAAACTCCTACTTCTGTTCATTACAGTTGACTGCTGTATCGTTTTGGACTTTTATAGCACTGTGCTCTATGTGGAAGAAGTGCCCTCCCCCACTTTAATGGCAGTAGACTGCTGAGAGATTGTTCAAAGTTAAAAATATGTACCACCAAGTCCCTAAAATGTCATGATAAACGAACTCAAATGTCACTATTAAAATATTTCCTTTCATCAGTTTCACAGTACAGATCTCCCACTGCAATGCCAGAACTGACTCAACTTTGCTAATACTTCTATGGGAATACTGAATTTCTTTTTGAATGTTGAATTTAAGACAATGGCAATGCATGTGGCATAAAACTCAGATAGCCACCTGTAAAGTGGCTTAGAAGGTACCCCCTGGAGAAAAACTCTTCTGTGTGACCATCTTCCAGAAGAAAAAATAAAAGAAAAAAAGAATTAGTTCATCACAAGCAGACCCCTGAAACAATTCTCTCCAGACTTCTTTAAATATGAAAAGCATCATTTTGCTTTCAACTGACTCTCTTAACAGTCTCTGAGAAAGACAAAAAGGTAACATGGCATAAGAGAGAACTGTTTAGGAAGACAACAGAAAAGAGAAGACTAAATGAGAAATTCAAGGGTACCAGATTTCTTTCCTCTTTGCCACTGTTATTCAATGCCGTGTTCCCAGTCAGCAAGGAAAAAAAAGAAATATTTCCGTTAACTCAGTACCAGAATCAATATGACCGTGAAAATTTTGTTAGTTTATTACAGGAAGTTTCTATAACATTTCATGCCTTTCTCTCTCCTGTCTAACTATTTTCTGTTCAAACATCCAGGTGACTCTTAGGAACTTTTTAACAAAGGGCTGATAGGAAGGGAAGAGTAACGAACAATGCGTGTTTATAACGAGAACAGAACTGCTACCTGCAGAGAATAATACAGGGTGATCTCTCCTTGGAGATGGGGAGGGGGGAATCAACAACATAAATGGAACGCTGTCAAATTTATAAGCAGCAATTTAGACAGCAAATATGTTGCTTGGGTTTCAGCAGTCTTAAACACTGTGAGCAGCTTAACCTTATCTCCCAGTGCCACTGCCTTCCTGGAGTAATTGATGCTCAGAGTCCCCCAATTTCACATAAACCAGGCCACTGTGTTATTGTATACAGCAATCTAACTGCTAGCAGAGACAGGAAACGGCGCTGAACCCAGATCAATAGACATGTCAACAGTAAGCTGCTTAATCTAATTCTGCCTATCTCATCTTGGAGCACAGAGTTTGCAATTTTTACTGCTAGGTCCCTCTGGCAGGAAATGGTTTGGAAAGTTTAGTCTTAAGAAGTTTAAGCGATATGCTTATCCTGCAGGCTCTCGAATGTTTATTCAGCAGAATAGCTGCTTTAAATGTTTTATAAATGGTAGCAATGTAAACAAGGCACTCCTGAATTCCTTCCCATATGAAAGCTATAATGGTGATTTCCTCACGGTGGACAAGGAGCTTAACACGACAGCCAATGACGCTTAAAGGTAAATTGCATTTGTACAGATGTACCAAACTAAAATAAACTTGGAAGACCAGAATAGCTTTCCCAACAACCCCTCCTCCACTCTGATGATATTGCCACATGGAAACACTTCTTTTTGGCAACTACGTTGATCCTCTTTTTTTTTTTTCCTCTCTTTTTTTTTACATGTATGAAAATTACACGTCTCTTTGCAACTTCAGTAGCTAGGCTGACATAATACAATCGCTGACAATAAATTAGATCTGGTAATAAGAAACCCAGATATAGACTCTCCTTCAGAAAACAAGAGGGAAGAAACTAAACTGAGGACAATTTTCTCATGCTCTTACTCCACTGACAGCACACCTACATTTTCTTTTGAAGGAATAAACCCCAGAAATGCAGAGCTTTGCCCCATATGCCAGAGCTGGCTATGGGAAAGCGTCGGCGAAGCTCCTGGGCAGACAGGAGCGCTCCCGTCACAGCCGTGACCTGAGCTGGGTTCCACATTGCCCTGCGAGCCCCCTCCAGCCATGAGCCTGTCACAGTGTTATCAATGATTTCACAGCAAAAATATAGATGTACACATATATATACACGTATATATATAAAATCCACAGTTCACTGGTGCTGTTCTGTGTACCAGAATGCTCAGAGTTTTCAATTTCATCTGAACTATGACGAAGTCACAGTGCATCCCTGGGGGTGTTATAGTATCACGCGATTCAAGGGGCAGTGGCTGTTGCCAGCAGAGGTGAAATTTAAGCTCCTGGTTAACTCTGGAATCACAGTTGATAGTTTCCAACTATGACAGACCTTTAAACTACCCTGACAGTCTATTTGTCACTGGAAAACAAGAGCAAACTTGTTTAGAGAGGAAAGATGGTGTTTTGCTCAAGGTACTGGAGTGGGAATTAGACAATGTGGTTTTTTCCTTCACTCTGCCAGAAAGTGCCAGTGCTCTTGTGACAGGCAGTTTTTAAGTGCTTCAACTTCTCACCCATAAAATAAAACTTCCCCAACTGCACTGGAGTGCTGAGATGCTCGATGCATTAGTGTCTGTGAGGTGTTCAGACACTACAGTGCTGAGCACTGCAGAAAAGTCCATAAATGAACTCCATAAATAAAACGTTACAAAAGCCCACTTCAAACCTTCAGCCTGAAATCATGAGACTGCTCCCATGAGTTAGTGCCTTAGAAATAAATTTCGCAAAGATTCCAGGAACAACACAGCTGAGGCTAACATTAAGACACAATTATAATTTAGATACTTGTGCATTACTTGACAAGCAAGTTGATTACTACTGGAAGTCTTACCAACATACTGCATATCTCAGAAGAGGAAATTTTGGAAAAATGTATCCATAGATGCTCCCTGGAGTCAAATTTTAAGAAAATCAACTTGATATCTATGGGCTTATTTGTTCATTTACTGTCAACAAAAACTCTTGGACAAAGATTTAAACAGAAAGAGTCTGCATAGCTGGCCTAAAATCTCTTCAAATTTCCCTTCTTTCTGTTTATAAAAGTTTTATGCCTCTTGCTCTAAAAGTTGAAACTATAGAACATTATTTCAAAGATCAACAGCATACCATGAATAATCAAAGGCAGAACTGAAGAGATTCTTTTGTCAACAATCTCTGGACTCAACTACAGCCATTTCTAATAAGGAGCTATTTAGTAAAAATAATAAAAATCAGAGGAGACAGACTACCCATGAATACAAAAAGCACTAATTTAGTTCAATTAGTTCAC
This sequence comes from Apaloderma vittatum, assembly GCF_000703405.1. Lineage (NCBI taxonomy): Eukaryota > Metazoa > Chordata > Aves > Trogoniformes > Trogonidae > Apaloderma > Apaloderma vittatum. Next base: position 45,895 of record NW_009727533.1, on the reverse strand, counting down.
TTCAAATAGAAACTTATGGCATGCCAGTCTATTTTGGTTTCAGACTTGTCCCACCCCCAGTCCACATTTTCAAAGACGTAGCATATTCCAAATGCTAATTAACTACCATTCCTTTTAAACTCATGTATATCCCTACAAATCTGACAGCGTGGGGGTTTTACATGGATGTAAGACTAAGAAATTATATTCTCATTAAAATGCAAACAAATCAGAAAGACTTTACTTTAATCCCTCATAAACCTCTATTAGAACAAGTATATTTCCTACCTCAGCAAAATACTCATAGTAGAGAGCAGCTAAGAACATGAACACATTTCTAAGCCTGGTGACCCACACATGGAGATCTTCATTTGAGGAGGTCTCAGTGCTTGTAATTTCAACCTGATTTTAATACAACCTGCCCATTCTCTTGATTCAACTGAATTTTCCACCTGCACTTTTCATTCAACTTCTCAGAGAAACAATTCTGGTATACCAGTAAACAGTAATTAGCCAATCAACAATGCCACAAGCTGGAAATAATCCTTTTTACCAACTCATATATTTAAAAAATAAAAATCTGATTCCTTACATTCATCAGGTTGGGCAAGAGTGAAAACAATATAATCATCATGCACATAATTCCTTACTACACCTCTCAATATAAATGAAGAAGTAATCTCTTTGGAGGAGGGACTCTGTTTTCATGTGCATTTGTTTTATATCTTCAAGAGAAGTCACTGATCATTTCTGCCATGCAAATAAATTATTACTCCCTCCAATCTGTAATCAAAAAAAAAGCATACTAGGAGCTCAAAATCTTTCCAACAAAAAATTGCAAAGCACAAGCAAGTACAGAATCTTGCTGTTAAATGGTAACAACTCTCCTTAAAAAAAAAGAGCGCACATCTTGCAGTTTTGAGTGGAGTAATTAACGCTTTAAGATTTTAAAACTTGTCTGTATAAAGAAGAGTTGCACAAAAGGTATACAAATGGGTATTTAATGTTTGTAGTATAATTGACAAAATACTATGATTATGTCATATTTGGCACATGTATAGAAAAATATTCCATAATCCATTATATAGTCCAGGTATCCGAACATTTAAGTGTTCCACTATTTTTACAAAACTAGACCACAGCAGATCCCAAAAGTCGGCCTACCTACCTTGAACCTCAGGCCTTTTAAATCCTTCACTCAGAAACACTTTCATTTGCAACAGCATTGAACAAACTCCCTAATACCATGAAGACAGAGAGTTATAAAGATGGTTTCAAAGTACTGTGCCAAAAAATGAAATACATGTAGCTCATTTGATGCAAAATTTAAAACGTACATGTTCAAAATATGGAAGCACAACAGTTTAGCTGAGCAGCTATGTACACAAACACCACATGAATTTCTAGGATGCCCCGATCCTTCCTAACAAAAAGCAAAACTAGACTTCTTTTTTAAAATTCCCACACCATCATTCTGAAGACATCCCTTTTGGCGTCACCCCAGATTACAGGAGACTGAATACAGATTCCAACACTACAAACCAGCAGGCAAGAAACCTGAACATAGGTGCTGACAAATTTTTTGAAGTGTGTGTGGCTTTGAGTTGATATCTAATTTCCACTGAGATCAATAACATTTAGATGCCTAACCTACCTAAGCACTTCTGAAAACCCTACTGCATGCTTAAAATGTTGCTTTGGCCGGTCTGCAATACTAATAACACTTCTACATTTTTACAGCTAAAATCACCATTACTTCATGACTTTACTGACCCAGAAGAAACTGAAGGCAGTCCTTCCAAAAAGACTGAGTCAAATTGATGGGTAGTTGTCTTTCTGACCCTTTTGTTTAACAAATGCATCAGTTGCTTTCTGTCTGGACTTAGATAAATGAGTAACAAATTAAAAGAAACATTTTTATGATTCACTGCAGTAGCTTGCTTTTGGTGCTTTTCTCTTTTCTGATACAAGGTTAAAAGTGACTGGTAAACCTTTTAAGGTTATTGAAACTAAATTATTAACGCAGTGTTTCACCTTCCTTTTGTCCTCTTCATGGCATTCTCCCTGATTGCTTACTGCTACTCCACTCCTACAAGTTGTAAATCAAATGAAAAATCTTTAAAGTACAAAACCATCTGATTAAAATTTTCATCCACAAGGGAACCACAGATATGACAAGAAGCCACATTATGCAGTTTTTACATTTAAAACATCTGACAATCTTTTTTTCCTGTGTGCGAAAATTGAGCACTTTCATCTTTGGAAGCAAAAAAAAGATGATTCTCACTCATAAAACCCATTTGCAACCTTCAAAACAGCTTTGATATTCTCCTCCATTGCATAACTGTATTTGGTGGATTATATGCAGACCTGAAGAGTCCTAATGCCCAGCCAGCCTGGACAAATTTGAGCTTCTCCCAGCTCACACCTGTGTAGTTCCCAGGTTTGTCAAGACTATCCATCAAATTCAGCAGCACCAGATCATTTACCAAAGAGCCTACACTGCCTGGGCGGTCAGAAATATAAAGGGAAGACGTGGTAAAACATGATCAAGGGGTCAAATAAAAGATATAGTGGATACTTTTGAGGGAAAATATATACCTTTAAGGAATGAACTCAGTCTGGAAGGAAGCCAAATAGTAATTTACATTTTTGTGAGGTTTTTAATGTAATGCTTATCTTATCTAAGATATGAGTTTATTTGACAGCATATTTCTGAAAAGTTGGCAAACAACAACTTTCTTAATGCTGCTTTTCAGCAGCAGAATAGAGGATGATCCATCACCAAGTTTTCAAGATCTGAGCTCCTGATACTCCAAAACAGAATAAACCAAGCAAACTGCCGCATTTCAGTTTTCATTGGATTTCATAGCTGCTGCACATTTACGGTCTGCTAGGTTGGCACGAAGTGACTGCACATATGCCACAGCGGTAAGAGGTTTGTTTCTCCAGCAGTGGATTTCCTGGATTGGAAATAAAACATCAACCTGAGTCATGAGCAGGCCCTGAAGAAAGCCTAGGGCTCTAATACTAAACTATTTAGCATCTCATAACATATCACTGTCTGATACCATGCTCATTACGGAGATACAAAGTCACAGAGAAGCACTGAGCTCTCATTAAACAGCAGCACTGTCTGCTGGGCCAGCTCTTCATCTATCCCATTGACTTATTATTTGAACAACACAGCATCAACAAGGTGCCCTGGAAGCCTATCGTTACAGTTCCAAATCAAGTATCTGGGATGCTGTATTAAGAGCCAAAAGCAGAGAAGAGCTCCTTCCTAGAGCCATGGCATGTGATGTGCAAGGTGCTTTTCCCAGGAACAAGGTCAGTGACAGAGTATAGAGAGCTCTGGCTGGCTAGAAAGGATGCTGAGCAGGAAAACCTTTGTGCACAGCAAACTTCAGGAAAGCATCCCAGGACTTAAGTGACTACATGAGATACCCTATTTGGGTCAATAATGCTAATCAAGAAAGATCTCTTCATGAAGAGAGTTTTTCAAATATGTTGATTTTCCTTACTTAGGATTTAAGGTAACAGTTGCATTTTATGTTTCAATACATAACAACAGCATCATCTTAGCAGGAGTGGGAAGCGCTGATGGCAACCTTTGCATCGGAAGGCGCGAGGTTCTGTGGTGGACTTCTGAGGGGACTTCAGGAGCAGTGGCTGAAGATAGTGACTGGGAAAATCAAAGCTCTGAGCCACAAGACAGCAACCTGTCATGCCGTACTCGATCTTCCACCCTCGCTGTTCCCTGCAGCATTGAAATCTGTGTTGCCATTTCCTATTGGAAAGCAGTGTGGGCATACTGAATGAAGGAGTTCTTATGGCTTGCATTTGTTGAACAATTTGTTTTCTCAGACCTCAGTTTGTCTTCCTTTTCCCCCATCTTTTTCTTCCTGCCTTTGTATTGGTGTTCAGACTCTCACAATCAATCACAGCAAAGTAGCTCCTATAAACCTGCTTAGAGGAAAACATTTTCCTCCTCAGCTCTCCAATCCATTCCCTAGAAAGCAGCTGTTTCTCTAAATATACAAGGCAGCAGCATCTGAAAAAGTGAGCATGACATTACACGACAGGAGAAATCATTTAAGCATTTTTAGTTCTGCCACCCCATTGCTTTGTAGAATTTGGGCTTGTGTAATAGAAGAGGCAGTTTAAACGATTTGGAGATCTGTTTATACAATATGCACTAAAAAAGTCACCAGACAGAATAGAGAAAGGCAAAGGCATAAACAGCCGGGAATCCTCAGCAAGATGCCATAACCTTCAGGGAAAGATTCATAGTCTCTTCCACTGTCCAAGGAATTTTTTGCTCTACGGCCGTACTATTGTGACAAAGGGAGAAATGTGCCGCAGAGGGGTGAGAAGCAAATTCCCGCCTTTCATTTGCTAAAAGCTGCCACATTCATTCCGGTGTCAGATGATGAGTTTGGCTCCTCTTTGTTCCAGCACCCGCCGTGACACATTGTGCGAGGCCTCCAGCTGAGTCAGTGCACGCTCGCTGTGCTCCGCACACACAGATGGGAGTAGGCAGAGAAATGTCAAGCTACTTGGATTAGCTCGGTTTTGGTCACGTACAGAAGCGGAGCTCAGGGCACCCGAGGAATCCTAGATTAAACATGAAGCATCCTCCTCAGTTTAGGCACCTCAATTTTTAGGCATTAGTCATTAAGAAGCTTCCAAGTTGGTAGGTCTTGCTATGGGTTTAGATGCTTTCACAGTTCTACATCCCAGCAGTAAAGGTACTTTGCCCTGGCAATGAGATAAAGCCATCACATAAAAAATGTGAGATGACGTTTTAAGCTCTCGAATCACTTGGAACACAAGCATGCAGTTAACTTTACACTGTTATTGTTGCCAATCCCCTTGAGGGAAAAGCAATCTTGCCCATCCACTCATTCTATGTATGGAATCTTTTTTGTCTGACATATTTCAGTAATTGGGCACGTTTATTCCTCAGCTAGTTCTAACACAACCAGTAGAGGCTGCGTTTTCAATCTATGAGAGCAAGCTGGCAAGTGACATGAAAAAAATTAACATTTCCAACAGTGCACAACACATGGATGAATGTTACTAAGCCTGATGGAACGCACAGTTTTTCAATCTCATACAAATGTCTGCGTATTACTCCCTCACTTCTCCCTGAACACTCCATGGTTTTGGTTGAAGATTATTTCCATTTCAAACCATTATTGTTCAGCACTTTCTCCCATCTTCTTTATTTACTGTAACATCCCTCACTTGCTCTTGCTCTCCTCAGTGACTTGTTTCACTGCCTTCCTTATCATTTTGCTTGTACTAATTCTGTCCTCTCTCTGACTCAAGGCGAAAAGCAGGTCCTGTTTTTCCTCCACAAACAACTTGTGTTCCAAGTGATTTGAGAGCTTAAAACATCATATAACATTTTATATGTGATGGCTTTATCTCATTGCCAGGGCAAGGTACCTTTACTGCTAGGATGTAGAGCTATGAAAGCACCTAAAAACTCCTGAAGTAGGAGTGGGTGGGAATTTGCCAGTATCACCTTTTGAACAGAGGTAAAGTAACAGCCTTTTTGTATGATACTTCTGTATATCAATGCCAAACCACACATCAACTACCAGAAGCAGGCCTTCTCAATCAGGGAGCTAAAAAAACCTCAACCCCCAATTCTGCTCTTGCAAATTTCCAATTGATTTTCAGGATCACTTCATAGATTAAAGGTGCCATCATGTTTAGAGTTCTCGAACATAAAAAATGGTGGAAGGGTCAGTACCACCACAACATCAGCGTATTATTTTCTTTTTACCACTCCTAGCTCAGACCTTCAGGATCCTCCCTGCTCCTCACCCAGCTTTTACAGGGAGAAGATACATAGGAAACACTTAAACATGGGACAAAATAACTTCTTAAGAGAGCTGCTACCATATTGCTAAACAGCAGTTCATTGTTCCCTTGCCTTGGATAGCTTTAGCTTTAGGTTTTTTTTTTTTTACTCAAAGATCTCTTACTTACCAATGCCCTGACCTTGGCATCTGTGCTACTCCTCTTAAAGCTAATGTGATCTGCTCACACAAAGCAGACTATTGCCAAGGAGCATAAGCAGCCCTAGTGATGTCACTGAACTCATTAAAGATATAGTTGACTTCTTGGCCCTAGAAAACCTAATTATTAAATGTAACCTTAGCTGAAAACAGTAGTGCTTGTTGATAACCAAAGCAAAACAATAGGTGTTTTGTTCAAACATAAAAATAGTACTTGACCAATAAATAGGAGCTCCTACTGTGGCAAACTGTAGTTAACCATGGAATTCCTGAGATAATTGTTGTAAAAAAAGAATGAGGTATTTTGAAATACGATCACATGCGTATGTGGAAAATCTAATTCCTAGTGCAACCCAGAGCATTAACAACCAGGTCTAGAAAACTTAGCGGTTCATTTTAGTAAACAGCAAATGCTGCACATTCTCACTCTGAGGACCTATTAGGAAGCTAACCCTAATGTAAAACTACTATAACCTATCTTCTGAGAATTATTTTAAAATAAATCTTTTATAGCAAATACAAAACACAATAACTGTGTTTTAAACGTGACTGCTATATTTATTTGTTGTTGCTACAGCTATGGATTGTGAATTTAGAAATAAAAACTACACTTCAAATACTACCACTGACAATAAGAGCCTTATGCTTCTACATGCTAATAAACATGCCACCTCCCACTAGTGATACATAAATCACAGCACTGTTGAATCAGTTTCTTTCTTTTAACGCATTTGCTTCTTGAAATGTCTTAGATTTTTATTAAGATTTAATGTATCTGTTTTATCTACAATTGTATATAAAATAGCCACCAACTACCTGATGATTTCTAGGTTACTGCAGTCTACTGATAAAATTTAAACAAACCCTTAAATCAGAGAATCCAAGTATTCTTGACATAGAAGTGGCTAAAAGAACAGTTAAAATATTGAGATTTTAAGTGAACATTCTCCAGGTTTAAGATGCTGTCTTCAGACTGCCTGGAATATGCCTAGAGTATTTATGGACATCTCTCCCTCTGTCTCTATAAAGTAAGTTGAAAACAATGCTCCGAAAACAGTAGAAGGTTAAACTGAACAGAATGTACCAGATATAACTAATGAACCCTCACATAACTTTACTGGGCTCGGTGCAGCTTTGCAGGTATTTACTCCGACTTATAAAATAAGCCAGATAGAGTTACCTTCAGAAAAAACATCAGGTGGTTCACTTGCATTTTACTTTGGAAAAGTTTTCCTAGGATGAGACTGGATTTTTCATTATTTGAAGCATTTAATGTTAGATTGGATAAAGTTACCCTGGTGATGATGCTTTGGAGAACAATCTTGCAGAGACAATGTTCACCTGTCACAGAAACTACTAACACAAGCCCCTCACATTTTTTTTATACAGGTATTGCAGCTTAGTTTTGTATAATAATTTTCTCTTCTTGCTGCATGCTCCAGGACTTCATGAGATCTGACCAACCACCATCCAGATGGTACCAGTTAAAGCATCACTCTAGGTTTGAAGACTGCCTTCTGAAGGCTGAAAGCAATCACTGTGAATATCGTACTTCTCAGACCAAAGATATCACTTCTCAGACCAAAATTCAAAAGGGAAAGAATATACACATACATATTATGTAATAGTTTTATCACATAGGAAAATAACTCTAAAATATATGTGAAGAGTTTTTCTTTAAAAAAAGCAGTTAAGATACGTATTGCACCAGGGAAAGGTATTTGTAAGGGAAGTATAATCATATACACATATGTGAGCTTCAAACAGAAGCATCCTCTTTTTTCTTTTTTTTCTTTTTTTTTGTGAGAGGACTGGGTATATCTGACAGATGTCAAGGTCAAATCCCCAACCTTTAGAGCTAATACAAACTATTGCAGCATTCTACACATAAGTGTCACAAAAAATGGATGTAATTTTAAACTTTTAACCATAGACTGGCTTCCTGTGACTTTTTTAAACAGATGGTCAGAAGCAAGGATGAAAGAAAGCATTTTTTGTGATCTGTTGTTTTGTTTAAGTGTCACAGCTTGCTACAGTAATGAGCTGAACAGAATATTTTAAAGGGTTAAGCTTTTAAAATGAGCAGATTCAGGAAGGGGCACAATAATATCTTAGTATCTAAGAAGTCAGTAAACACTGTGCATACCTGAAGCCCTTAATGTTTAAGGTCTTTTGAAAAAAAGGTATAAATCACAAAGCACTAATTTGAGTGCTAGATTTGATATCATTCCTGTATAATTATCTAATGCCTAACAAGTCCTTGTAAGGAACAAAACACATCACATAATCACACCCCATAATTACAAAATACATATAATCATATATACATATGCACATATTTCAGTACAAAATATGCTATTATAATCTTGCATTAAGTGAACTTTGCTAAAAATTGTAACTATCTGATATCTCCCCGTATCTCTTATTCTGGCTCTACTCTTGCTTCAGTTTGTCTCATCCATTGGCAGCATCTGCACTCTACCTGTAGGCAGCAAGGGCTCAAGATTAGTTATTTGCTATACAGTTACACCCAGCACAGTGGGGCCTGACCTACATGGTGCTTCTCCAACACGCATGTTAAAACAAAGATCAAATAGTAGTATGTCTAAGCAAAGGCATTCAAAAAAAAGCTAATTCAGCTCACACTGAGCACTCCCTGAACACACGAAAGTTTGAGTGCGTGGGGAACCAATGTGATATACACACTGCTCCATTTCTCAGCATCTTTTCTTCTCCAAAAGCTCTTGGTATGTTCTAACACTGGAGTGAGGAACCCTTTGACTCACAGTTGTAGCTGATATGTCTCACCTTCAAAATACATTGATACTGGATTAATGGCTGTATTTCATCATCCCATATACCATTCTGTTCACTACCACACAAAAAATGCACTTTATGTTTGCTCTTGTCAATGACATTGCAAGACAGAGCACAAATCAATTGGAAGAGAAATACATTTTGATAGGAAACTATTACAATTTTTGAAAAAAATGCTTCTTTATAAAGAAAGCGGATCATAACCTCCTAACTACACAACTAAAGGATCACAGAATCACAGCTAGGATACCATGAAAGAGACTAGGAGTTACTTACTCTCCAGAGTGAGTGTTTTTTTCTGTTAACACAAGGAATCTGCTTAATTTCAACCGCTTTCAACCACTAGAGATGAAAATGAAATCTGTCTAAACCTGTAAAATACACTAGTGTAAGTGTCAAGACTCTGACCACTGAATTCTTGCCAGGTAACTTAATCCTATTGCTTTCAAATTAAAAATGTAATTCGAGCTACTGGTGTTCTGCTATAAACAATATTGCTTCAAACAAAAAATAACATCGAGCAATTACAATAAGAGAAGAAAAACACAACAACTACATCCACTTAGTACTGATTTTGTGCATCTACGTCACACACACCGACAACCTTGAGCAGAAGCCAGCTGAGAAATTAAAAGCATCTGCTCTGCCTAAGCAACTCAGGTTGCTATCCAAAACCTTCCCCTTATTACTTCTTCCACTGGGGTCACTGATACTGTTTGGGCTACTCTTCTTGGTCTCAATAACCTCTTTATCCTCCTCACAGCTTTCTTCTAGTCATTCTGTCAAAGCTGATCCTCATGCTTTCAGTTTATTGCTGTCACACTGTATGAGGTACTTGTAATATTGGAAGAAGATTTGTGATTAGTTACTATAGTATTTCTTCATATGTCATTTTCATTTTCCCTTTTCAGGTCATCCACTTTCACAAATGCTAAAAACAGTTGATGTGGCTTCCTAGGATAAACATATGCGTGGGACTATTAATCTTGCTCTAGCAATATTTGCATACCATATGGTCAGCATTTTCCAATGCTGAGACCTCCTCTTAGGCCCCAAAATCAAAATGGGTTATTTCAGTGCAGAAATCCCCAAACACATGTTTCAAAATCATAGATATTATGTCATTGAAATTAAGTCTTACTGGATTACAGAAAATGGATAGTAGACAAAATTTAAGTATCTAAATTGGAAAATGTTGCCCTAAGTATGGACTTCTTAAATTGAAATGCTGAAGCAAGCCTTACAGAATGGCTATTTTGTCAATTACAGTAATGAAAGAGAATGAAAATCCTGTCAAAACCTTAAAACCCCCTTAATATAAGACAAATTAACAGGATTTAAAACAGTATTACCCTCTATTTTACTTAATGGCCAGCTATTAACATAACAAAATAAATACAAATATCACGGAAATAAGACAGAAAGAAGCCTGATCTGACTCCCAACTTTGAAGCTCTTTATATCATTCCAGGTTAAAGTGGGGAAGGCACAGCACGAATTTGCACTAGGTTGCCAGTTCACAAAAAAGGGTGATACAATCCAAGTGTTCAGAATATCCAGTCACACCCTTCCCATGCCCACTTCTTCCCACCTCCATGCTCATAACCTAACATCATTTTCACCTAATTCTAGCTCTAGTAGTCACCAGGCTCCTCATGAGACTAGTGATGCCACTAGCTCCACAGAAAATTAACCTGGGTAGAAAAGATAGTTGGTAGTTGTCTCCGCAGCTCAGCAAATGGTCCTGTGATCTCTGAGCTGCCACTGGGAGGAAGGTCAGACCGTCAGAAATGGAGGAAGCTGGCAGGACAACAAAGCATTCCTCATTTTTGGTAGCTGTGAAACACCACACCAGCTCAGTTGTTCACAGCGGCAGAGCATTAGCACTGGGAATGAGAACTGGTTCTATTCAGATATATTAACATCAGTGGTGACATCCTCAGATTCACTTTCTCAACAACACTGATGTCTCTGCATACAAAATCATTCAGCAAGTTGGAAAAACTGCAAAACCAAAGAAACATGCAAAATTGCTGCAGTCAGGAAGCTTCATAGGATAATAATCTTTCCAGCAAAGTTTCCAAGATTCTGAATCAACAATTTATTGCTGGAAACTTGTTTTCAGAAGGAGAAGCCACCAGATAAATGAAGAGCAAGGACAAAACCACTCAGAAGTGCAGCAACTGACGATGCACTTCTGAAATGGTACAGAATTTGCCCTTCCTTCTTTTGGGAAGACTTTATATGGACAAATTGGTGGTCACGCAGCTAAAGCCAAATGCATTCCTGAACATATTTTACAAAATTTTACATACTAAAAGCTTACACATATGGAAGCAACACAATTAAAATGAAATTTAAAGAAAAAAGCACCTTCAGGTCGTAAAGAAGTCTTGGGAGAGGGAGTGATGCTGTAGCAACAACAACAACCACTGCAAGCTAGAACATCTACATCCATAGCCATCTACTTATTAAAAGAAATGTACTTTCATATTCCCTTGGTGATGTCCCCCTGCTCTTCCAAAGTCAAATGAACTGTTCTCTAACCAGATACAATCCTTCTCAGTATGTTTTTCAGCAGCTGTCTTTGCCAATATCTAATCAAAGCTCATGGTAACTGGCTTTGGCAACAGACAGCAGTTTCCCAGATGAGTAAGCAAACAAAGATTTTTTCCCCCCCTCTGCTACAGAAATTGAGACACATTTTGTGTCTTAAGAAGGAATTGATGAGTTCCATAATCTGGTCAACACCTCAAATGCATTTAATGAAGGCATGGCAGAGGTCTGTGGTATTTGTATACTTCAAAATGTGGACAGCTACATGACAAAGATAAATGCCAGCCTGGGAAACAAAAAAACTGGACCACAGCAATTTATAAGAGTAGAAAATGAGAAACCTTTAGACAACAATTGATTTAGATTTGACTGAGAAACAGGCATACGAAGAACAAGTAAATTGATACATAAAAAAAATCTTCACTTGGGTGTATTCTAAAGTATTCCTTAAATGGGGGGGAAAAAGCTCATCACAACAACATTCACTGAAAGATGATATTGATTTAGTAGGCAGAGCCTGAGGGATGTCAAACCAGAAAATCACTATAATCAACTACAAAGGAAATTCATCATGGCAAAAAGGAAGTGGGTGGATGTGCAAAGCTCATGAAAGAAAAAGAAAAATAACATTGCCTGCTGTTAGATGCATTATTTAAAAAACAAAACCAAAGTGAATGCTAAAATGATTCCTAGGCAGTAAACACATACATGAGAAATCTAATAGATAGATACCGAAAGTAATTAGGGTATATGTTGTATTTTATTGAAGAGACATTGCGAAGTTCCATAAGCAAACGTATCTTGCCAGTGTGTTCTAAAGATAAATTTTAGGAGGAAAATAAAAATCTGAATACTTAAAAACATAACACATATCCCAGAAAGACTGCATAAAAAGAGAGAAAATATATGCTAAACCAACAATTCTAATTTACTTTTCTATAATGAAACAGAAGAGTGCTGAATAAAGTCCAGCAGAAGCCAGCATGTTGATAATTGACAAAGCAGACAATTTCAAACATCCTAGGACAAGAAAGATTAAGTTTAGTATGTCTCAAATGTGTTGGTTTAAAATAATTTCATTCAACATTTGTTCTCAGTCTTGAATTGGAGAGGAAGGAGATGGGAGATTAAATGGCAGGTGAATTGAATTTTTCTTTTGGTGATAATAAAACTTAGAGCTCTGATGGAATGTAATTTAATCTAAACCAGCACAAACCACTTATGTTCTTCTACGAAATACGTGTGTGACATAAGGCCTGATCTTACAGTGCAATCTGGAAGCAGGAACAGCCACACACCCAGCTCAAAGCTACACTCTGCACATGGGGCGGTGCACGGCACCAAGATCCCAACGCAGCCTCCGCACAATGTTCTGACAGCCAATTTAGGGAAAAAATATTTAAATGTGGTTTATATTTTTGAATGCCCCACTTTTCCCCTGAACATTTCTCTGATGCACGATAGCACACAGTAAAGGGAGCAAGCATTTGAAAATGAGGCTAGAGAAGTTTAATATGGATCAGTCAGAAAATTGCGGTAAACAGTATTTGGCCAGAAAAATTTAGTATACAGATTGCATAATTCCCATCCTGCTCCACAGCCCTAAACTGTGCTCCAGTTTAGCAGACAGCTTGTAAGAGGTAGTAAATTTTACGATGGCTGCTGGAAGTGCATGTTCTCAGAGTTAACCCCAAAGTCCATCATCTTCTACCCCATCTTCATTATTGGTGGAAATCGTGAAACAAAAATCCCCATCTGCCACCCTCAAAATGAAATTTGGATACTTGCATGATAACTACATGCAGCTTTAGGAAATCGTTCTTAATTACTGTCAGCAAAGGGCATATTGTCACAGATTTAAATGGCAACTTCTGGAGCCAGAGAGTGGGATTTACCTAATAGAACGAATGTATCTATACCTGTGTTATTCATCTTAGTCAATTAACATAAAGAATACTGTTGGGACATATTTTATTGATCTACTGAGACATTTGTTTTAGTATGAGGTAAATCACACTGCAGATCCCTTTGAATGTATTCACTTGATTTTGATTTTCTGTAAGCAAAGCTCAGGTGACTTGCTCAGCGTATGTTTACATCTAACTGAATGATTCCTATTTGCTTTGCAAAGTGCCTGCAAGTGGATTCAAGAAGTCGGAAAATTGTATATACAATTACCTTCATAAATAAGAAGTCTATAGTTTTCTGCTTTTTGTTTGTTTCCGTTTTTTCGTTCTGAGTTACCTTTTCTACATTAAGAGAAAGAAGAAGAGTTGGACTGGATCACAGAATGGGTCTATCTACTCCTCATCTTCTAACAGTGATCTTCTAACAGTGATCAACAGTAAATATCCAGGGAAGACAATAAGCGTATAAAGAAATCTCTCTGAGACACACTTCCAGTCAATGCAATTTGCATTACAGACTTCTTTAGCTCAGCTGATATTTTGTCTTGAAGCAGAGATAACAACTTCACCCTCACAGGGTTTCAATACCAATTGTCTGTGCAATGCTTCAGAGCAGTAAAGCACTTTACAAGTGTTAAGTATCACTACTCAATGTGTTTCACTTGTATTAGAGATTTGATGATGAAATGCTCAGATTTAATATGCCTATTACTTGTATGAGCACAAAATAATTCATCCAAAGCTTGAAGTCTATTAGCTGCCAACCAGTCTACCAATTTACATAATTTTCTGATTAAAAGTACCCTGAGGACCACTGCAGTAATAATGAGGTGTTTCTTAAAGAACCCAAAGCAATACACTTATTTAAAAATATTTATTATAACAGCACTTTAAAGACAGTGGTTACAGTTTTTATTTTTCAGACATACAAAACCTAAACTTTTGCCTCTCTGGCAAAGTTACTTCTTTACATACTTTCAGAGCATTAGCTCTGAAGTTGCTACTTCCTACAATATACTGAGTTTACATTAAGGGCAAGATAATTTACTCCATTTTGAACTTTTTAGCACAAAAGGTCCTTGCAATAAATGCTACCACCCTTCTTTTCTTTTCTTTTCCTTTCACCTGAGCTCTAGCACAGTATTCTCCAAAATTTAGTATGTAAATATGTTAGATAACACAAAAAAATTATTTTACTGGAAAAAGATTCCTTAAAAAATCACCTAATCCTACCTGACTAGAAGAAAAATAATAATGTGCTTACAAAAAAACCCCCCACAATCAAACAAAACTAAAACCAAAGTCACATCAGTAACTTTCCATCAGGGAGTCTACACAACACCATATGCCATACAGCAGTCAACACAAAAGCGCTCGATGAATTCACATGTTTTTCCCTGGCTGAAGATTAAAGCTGGAAGGGACCTAAAAGCCTTCTGCCCCAAGGACCATCAGCTCTATTTGGTTATGCCTGCACTACCCAACCGAAAAGATTTCTGATCCTGGAGAAATCCATAAGGTCTATAGGCAAACTACTTCCAGTGCTTCATCCTTCTTACCACTAGACAAAAATGCCCTTTTAACTTCCACTGTAAATCTAGTATTTTTGTCCCATGCTCTAGTGATAGGAAGAATGGAGTATTACCTTCGTTTGAGAAATCTATTACATCATATAAGGGTAGCTCTCAGACTTGGATGGTAGCAAATTCAAAAGTTGTGTATCCTTTAAAAAATCATTTATGAAACAATTTTCTATTAATAATTATTGCATATGAAGTAAAACAAAGTCTATTTGCATTTCTCTCATGTTAAGTCCTTTGTAATGCTGGCATTGCCAACATAAAATATTTAAAATGTGTTACTTATAGGGCCAATTATAATAATCAAGTGAGAAATATTCCATTACGAATCTTAAAATAATCTCTTATTGCATTTTAAATGATCAGCTACATTATGCCATGACTTTTTTAGCAATATTGCAGTTGCTGAGATATCAAAATTGTTATACGTTGTTTCAAATTATTCTCTGAACAATGTCTCCCCCAATCTATCATATGTTATATTGTCTACATAAAGCAAAACTTATGATCTTACCGATTGTTAAAACATTTTATAGAAAAGGCTCTCGTCTTGCTTTAGTAAATGGTATTAATGCGATATGTAGATATAGATGACTGCATACAATTGCTATTTTTCCCTTGAAAGGCAAATTCTTCTCTAGCAGCCATACAGAGGTTCAGCCACAAATTAGGGCTACCATATGCAAATAAAATTGACCGGGAACTAACTGTGTGAACAATATTTCATTTTTCAAACTCAAAGTTTGAGCAGGTAGAGGCTGCACACCAGAGTTTACTCAAAAGCTACAGATAGACATTATTCAACGATTAATGCATTATTTTCACTGGAGCATAAGAAAATTTTACAGTACAACATGGAAGCAGTATCTTTCTTAGAAACAAGAAAAAAACCAGTTAATTACCAATTTAGCAGTTGGATCTATAGTTCTGTGATCTTTAAACAGCGATCAAAAAGAAGGAGTTGGTAGGATATAGTAGACATTTCTACATCCAGACATTGTCATATTCAGACATAATATTTTGCCTTCTTAAGCACAGGAATGAGGACAGATAATCTAACCAACAGGAAAGGACAGGCAAGCACAGTGGTTCACCTTGTTTAACTTTCCACTGCAGACTACTGTAATTGTAGCTAAAAGTCACTTGGTGAGCATCAGCAACACAGATGCCTAAGCTTTCCATAGGAATGGCAGATGTGAAAAGGTCCTACAGTAGCACCTCATCCTTCTTGACTGGAGCTATAGGCTGAGTTTGTGTGCTTTAGGACATCCAAAGCTGCTCCAATTTTCAGCGTGTATGTAATGAAATCCAGACTTTCCGCACAGTCATTAGGGAAAGGTACGTTCCTTGAGTACTTTGATATACCCTGTGGAGGTATCTCCGTCTACGCACTACATATGGACTTCTTTCTCTTAATATTAACTGCATGTGAACAGCCTCCTCAGTGCCTCCGTTCCTTGAGAATCTCAGCATTTCAACAGCTCACTCCAATATTGTAAAGTTAGATGCAGAAGTGATGTTCATTCACTATGGCATCAGGGGTATACAGCATCATAAGAGCAAACCAGATGATCCCTGGAGAGCCACGGATGGCCAAGCCTTTGTGAATGGACTTCCATTTGCACCATGCACAAGGAGGAAGCTTGGTTGACTTTGGTTTTAATGAGTTCATATCAACTTGGTAACTAAATGACCTCAGGGCAGGATTAATATGTATGGGTAGCGAGCATTTACAACTCTGCCTAAAGCTATCTCACTTGGATGCTCTGAATTGCCCTCCTGAGGATACCGCTTCTCTCCTTAGGCTATATAGATAGCCTGGCTTTCTAATTTAGGCATGAATAAGCTCCTTTTAAAGCTTTGAATTATTTTTTGTGGAACCTCTGTGGCTTTGGCTAGGACACATCCCGATAGATTTAGGTCTGACAGAATCGCGTTAAATCAGAGTATTTCAGAGATATCAATTCATCCTCCAGGAGCTAAGACTAGAATTTAGAAAGAGGAATTTTGGATCCAAACACATCAATGGCATTTGTTTAAATTCTCTACATTTCACCAAGTTTTCTGTCTAACTCAGTGAAATTGTCTAGTTTGACAAGTAGATCCATAAACCATCACGACTATCTTAATGCTATCAACAGTCTAAGTGCAGTATCAAAGTTCAGTTCATCAAACCATCAAATAATATTCTCTTTGGGGCATTTTCTCCCCTTGATGAGAACATGTAACACCTAGATACATTAATCATCATATATATATATTGAGAAGCAAATGTAATCCATCGTACATCCAGCCTGTCAAAATGTATCAATTATTCAGTCAGAATGGTGTGACTGCATGAATCATTTCACCACAGAGCACGCTTGGAAAAAAGTTTCAATGAAATAACTGAATAGGAATTTTTAAAACTATTTTTCTTAACTAAAATTTGAGGCATAAGTAGGGAAGGTGTAAGAAGGTATAAGTCAGGTTTAGGACTGCTTAGAAAGCATTTCGTTTTCTGTCCTCTCTGCTAAGTTCTTTCCAATTCTGATAATGTTTCCATTCTGCTGCACGTTTCTCTCAGGAAATTAATTTCTTAGCTGGATGTCACCCGAGGACATCAAAATGAACCACCTAACTTTTCCATAGCCTCTTTTCCTTCTAGTGCTGCCTTACATCTTAACATTTCACATAACAACTGAAAGATTTTTAAGGGAGACGACCTGATCTTATTATAAAACTCTATAAAGTGCTGTGCCACACTCTAAGGCATTACATAAATAAAAGTAAGATAGCATCACTGCTTGAGGATTTGTTATGTTCAGAAAGTTTTCTTTCACAGGGCAGTGTAATGGGCAAAACTGAGGATTTGGGCCAACAGGAAACAAAACTGGAAGAAGACCGATTTCCTCTGCTTCCCACTCTTTTACAAGAGATTCTTGCTCTCTCTTCCTTCCTAATATTCCCCCTCCCCTTAATGTTGGAGGCACGATAGGGGTCGGTGTTGTCTATAAGGGGAGAATTGCAGGATATATTTTGTGTGACAGGGTAAGATACTAGACTAGACAGGACTCTTCCTTTTCTGGTGCGTATGCAGAGGGATGTATTAAACAGAAGTCCTTTAGGGTACATTAAGCCTGACAGTCTCCTTTCCTCTGTTGCGAGCTTGGCAGACGCAGTCGCTGTGAGACAATGATGTGAGCGGCAGCTTGCTCTCATTTTAACGGCAGCTCAATCCTGACATTCTCCAGCATCTAGTGATTTTGCAGTGAGATATTTTAGAGAAGTTTTCCTTTTCCCTCAGTTTTTCAAATGAATCTAATATAGTGTAAAGTGAGAGTTTATGATCCCGGAGAGAGATATACCGTACAGACTAGCACAGCATAAAAAGCATCAGGATAAGTTTTCCAGCACCCCCAAGTGCCTCAACTCTGAGCCAAAGGACTACTTTCTAATCAAAAGCCCTCATATTTTTGATTCTTTGTTACTCTTTTGATAATGGAAGGCCCAGACAAATAGAAGCAAACAGAAACTTTATTCCACTGTTCATGCAAGGCGGTTCACAAAATGCCTCCCACAGGCTGCTTTCCACCAGCCCTGCTATTTCGTTTAATCTGTTCAGTCCTGAAGGATCAACTTAGGAAATTAGTC
The DNA here is from genome assembly GCF_000703405.1 of Apaloderma vittatum. Lineage (NCBI taxonomy): Eukaryota > Metazoa > Chordata > Aves > Trogoniformes > Trogonidae > Apaloderma > Apaloderma vittatum. The sequence continues at coordinate 27,391 of NW_009727533.1, read as the reverse complement.
AAGGGATTTGGGCTCTGAGGGATAATTGGATGACTTGCATGCAATAGACATCTTCCATGCTCTCTTCACTTTTTTCTTTTGTTCTCTTTACTCATCCCTTTGTTTCTCACCATTAATTTTTTTAATCAAGTTTGCAATACCCTTGCAGATACAGCAAGGCAGTAATGTGACCGAGCAGCGAGAACCTAAACACCTACATTGCAGCTCCTGCTGTTTCGTGCCTCTTTAAATTGTTCTGATGTGATACCAAAGGGAAGAGCAGCTGAATTCAGATGATGGGATGCAGCAGTCAAGGCTTCATTTTTCTATCTGCAGCCCTGATGAAGCTGCAGGGAGGGAATGAATGAGCTCAGATGTCTTTGCCTAATCTCAGGTGAATCTGGAGGAAAGTTCATATGAGGGGGGGAAGAAGTATTCCAGCTGAATTTAATTGGTTGTATTCTGGTCAATTTTGTGAATCATGTCATAGCCAAGGAGCTTACTGACATAAATTAAGGACTGCTGAAATGCACCTTTCTCTTCCCCCTACAACTATCTTCATCTGTACTCCTTGTCATCTCCAAGTCCCAGTTTGAGAACTCTTTTTGCCTCAGACACACAACCTCAATTCTCACTCTTTAGTCTGATGCTTCTAACTTTCATTTCCTCCTATTTTGACATGTTCCTCTCATTATCAACCACTTCTGTCATATCATCCTTCCTAATATTTTATTTATTTACTGTATAAAATTGCCCTCCTCTGCTCACATGATTTTAAACTTCTCTTAGTTCCTTTTATTTCCTGTACACTAGCACAGTTTGTCAGTCTGGGTACACAGCGGTTGAAAATCACATGCACGTTTCAACATCTCCCTAATACTGTAATATAATTCTCTTTTATAATAAACGTCAGTGAAATGTTAACAGTTGCTATGCTATCAACTGTAAAAAGTAACAGCAACAAAAAAATAAAAATCAGATCATAAACCACCTGGCTTAAACGTGTAAAGACTGTAACCAACTGCTGAATGTGCAGTCTATAAGGAATGTGCCCGTCTATAAGGAACACAAATACGGCAGCCACAGCTACCAAGACTTAGCTCAACCCATAGGAAAGAAAGTTTTCCTTCTAGATGTCCGCATTCAGACTATAAGCAAATAGACACAGTGTCCTGCATACCTCCTCTGAAGAGCTGCTCAGGTAATGCTGATAGGCATAATATGAAATTAGGATAGATTGTGCACAGCCTTGTGAAATGCTGTAGGTTCCAAATGAAAAATACCCACCAAAAACAAGGTCAGGAGCAACCCAGAATTTATTTCTCCTCCTACCAGAGAAAATACCTACCAGAGGTAGTCAAGAGCTAGCCATTTTTAGATGAAATTATGGGGGATTTCAAGATGAGATAAATATTTTACTGAGAAATAAATTGAAAAATACTTTTCAGAGTTCTTGTATGACTGGAGGGAGCATTCATCTCTGCTCACCACATTTCCTCAGTGAAGAGCAGGCTGGAGTAGCTCAGGCAGAGCGCTCATGGATGTGACTGTTGAGTTGTTTCAAATCGTACTCCTGTGCTCTGCACAGAGAACGTAAATAGACTGAAAATGGAGTAATGAACTATATGATTGAACTAAGCTCACAAAAGAAAAGAAGCTGCATTTATCTCCAAACATTGAAGGAATATGATAAGGGTTTGTCTCTTCTAGGGTGTGATGTGGTGATACCTGAGCTAGGTTTTGTCTTTGCAGCAGTCTAAACACCACAACAGAGGTCTCGGCAGCAGCTAATTTACCCTGAGGAACACATATAAAAATAAATTTTTCCTCTTTCC
>NW_009727533.1:0-25546 GCF_000703405.1 Apaloderma vittatum | reverse complement strand
CTTTCCCTAGGATCTCAAGGGATACCCTCAGATAAGTACTGGGAATTTCATGCTTCATGTCTTTCTGCTCTAGATCTTAGTACAATCAAGGGAATATGGAGGTGATAAAATAAAAATTTAAGTTAAACACCAGGGAACTGTCTTCCCAAACCAGAGCTATAAAAGAAGAAGAGTATGCTATCTCTCTACATAAAGCTGGTGGACAAACCCCATTTCAAATGGGGACTGAATGTGCACTACACGAGTGATAGAATAAACCACCGCAGGAATCATTCTGTGTATAGAGGGAGTCAGACCAAGTGACTAACAAGGTCTTTTCTATAACTCAGTAGAAAAGGGCTTCTGGAAGAGTATCACCAGGCACTTCTCACAAGCATACAGGTGTTAACCTTGGTGCCCTGGCCATGTTCCAGCTCAGGTAATTACCTTTTTCACTTAAATTCTCCTTCCAGACTCTCCTGGCTTGTCTCCACTCCCAGAAACTGATTTATATGCAATTAAACAGTAGCAGTGTTTCACTGTGCAGGTGGTTGCTTGTCAGTACACGGAGTGGTGAGGGGATCAGCCTTGGAGCGAAATGGTTGTTATATTGACTACAAGTCCCCATTAAAGGTTATGAAGTTCTTTAGGATCCTTACAAATATACTACCTAGATGAGAAACAGCTCCGTACAGACCATCCTATTCCTCAGCTGTGCTTATGAGGAAGGTGGTTGATTTTTGCCTTCAATTTTTTATTTTTTTTCTTGGAGGGTGAGAGGATAGCTGGCTCGCCTCTGTCACAGCAAGCTCAGCAGGCAGCTTCCTCTCCTCCATCACCATCCTGCAGTGTTCCTGATCTCTGCAGGAGAGTTGTCTCATTTCCCCCTCCCTCTCCAGTGGAGCAGCCCTTCAGCTCCACAGGAGGCACCTGTGTCTCCCGAGGCTGCGTTCGTGCAATGCCACAGCACTTGTCATCTGCTAATTTTAGCTTGGAAACGAATGTAGGTGAGTAAGCTTTGAGAAATGCTTGGAAGCCTTTGTTTCCCAGTTCCCTGCCAACACAGCACCATTTCTCCAGGAGTTATGATCTCTTTTTGTCCAAAAAATTGTGCAGTGGAACTGCAGAAACTCAATGTTGAAAGGGAAATACTGCAAATTCTCTAGCAGAAGAGAGGCTGCCAGAGCAGCAGGTCCCACACGGTAGCAATTCTGTCCATGCGGGAAAGCAACACAAGTCTTCACTGGCAGAACGAGACCAATGGAAAAGAGAGAACTAAGTTCATGTAAGGAGAATATGTAATTCAACAGCACACACAACTCTGAGTCATTTTCTAAAAGGACTTTCAGATGCAACCTTTTTGGTGGAACTGAATGTTGTATTCACAACACAAAATCTGCGAAAAAAAGGACAAAAGGTACTTTCCCATATTTCAAGAGGAATGAAGAGTCATACTTTGTCCTCAAACTTCTTTTTCAAGTTTTGAATAGCGCAGTGGAGAAAAAGAGAACATATATATTCAAAATAATTTGTGAGAAAGAAGCCACGTATCTAAGTGTAACTCTGAAATATGGAAATACAATAGCTGATTTAAGAAAAAAGCTCACTTCGGCATTCATTCTATGAGAAGCTGAGTGATAACAATGAAATATTATTTGGTAAGGTAATCCTTATTATTTCAAAAAAATTGTTTTGATGCCTGTAAAATGTGAATTTTTTTTTATTTTATTTTCTAAATCTTACACAAAGTGATGAATTAATTTTTTATTTTTTTCTACACACACAGAGTAGACTCTTCTCTGGGTTGCACAGAGAGAAAGGGGGCACAAACTGGAGCCCACCAAACTCTGGTATGTGAACCCTTTTCTTTTTGCTGTTATTTTTTTAGATAGCATGAAGCTGGTCAAATACTGGAACATGCACCCAGGGAGCTGGATGAAATCTCCATCCTCAGAGATATTCAGGATAAAATTGCAACCCTGAGCAACCTGACCTGATCAAACCTGCTCTGAGCAGGGGGTTGGACTAGATGAGCTCTGAAGGTCACTTCCTCTGGAGTAGAAAAAATACTAGAGAAGAAGGTTTTTTATACAAATATATATGTAAATAAATATGCACACATAAAAATTCTGCCACAGCTAAGTACATTCACGCATCTGCATCTCACTCCGCACACGTGTTTGTGCTCTACTGCATGTGGACACACACTCACGTATGACACAGATGGTGGAGGCATATGAGCCTGAGGAGTATTAAAAAACACAAGCTCCAATAAAGTAGGATTATTTCTGACACTGAACGCTATCTTGGTTTTACCTTTTTTTCCTGTTAAATCTGACACATTAAGTTGCAGCAATTTTAACTACATCAGGATAGAGAAACTAATGAAACCTAATGAAATTCAGTCTGCGTGAACTGTTCCAATGTGGCATAAGAGCACAAACAACTTAGCTCTGACCATCTAAGCAAGACGTAGAGGACATTTTTTGAAATTCTAATTAGACTGGATTGAGGAAAACAAAAAGATGGCCCTACCCTAAATCACAGTGAGCGCACAGAACTAAAATCAACTGCATCCACTGATTGTGACATGCTTCTCATGAGTGAAAGATCAGCAAAGAAAAATTAAGGTTATGACTGTTTCAAGCCTCCCTCAGAAAAGGATCAGGGCACAGTCCATGGCACTTGGACTTCTTCCACCCACCACGTTCTGCTGATGCTGAGTAACCAGCCATTAGTTGTTTTAATACAATACTTGAATGGAAAGTTTCCTGGATACTGCTCTATGGGGAGACCTTCCAAGAAGAAACAGGTTATGAATCTCAACTTCAAATAGTAACACAAATGCATTTTGTGACTAGAAATTACCAGAGTATGATAATGTAGACAAAACTTAGATGAACAGCCCTACTAAAGTGAAACGAGCAATTTCTTTTAATTGTACGTCCTTTCACAAAATGCCTTTGCATAAATTCCCATAATTGCTGTTCTTCATGATCCCCTCCAAAGATTTAGATTAAAAAACATTACTTACAGCACTGCTTTAATTCCAAGTTAGTTTTACATGAACTCTAAAGGCCAAACTTAGCAACTGTGCAGTCCTACTGACTGTACTAACTCTCTTAATTTTCCTGTGTCACCTCTCTAATATTTTTGCCTCACATCCCATAAATGAAACCACACATGTCCTCAATTTCTAATATATCTGTTTGAGAATGCATACTTTATCAGATACAGAGACTGAAAAAAAAATAGTAAAATAAAATGCATGGAAGATTGCTTCCACGGAATAGAAGCCTCTGTCTTAAGTACAGTTTTAAAAAAGTTGGATCAATTAGCAATCTGTGAATGTTAGAAACATCTTAACAATGTCTCAAAGATGAAAGAGCATATCACAGAATGAAGAAAAGGGGAAAAATTAAATTATGTCTGTAGTCATAATGAATCAAAGCCCAGAAGGTGGTCTCCAAATCAGCAGGTTTTGATGAAATATTAAGGAAAATGATTATTGATGAAAAATGAATAAGCTCTTTTTGATTTTAGCAACCTTTAAATCACACTTTGCTAATTAAAATAGCTTCAATGCATCCCTCCGTTGCTTGGTGGGCATTTAGCAATCCTTAGAAAAGAGTGGGTTAATTTGACAACATTTTGGCAAATATGCATAGAGTTTATCTTAAGCAAGCAGACACAGCACAGTTTAAGATGATGTGAAAAATAATACATAGCTAAACCTTCTTTCTTTTTCCTTTTACTTCTTTTTCTTTAAACTATATGTATTAACAGAATTACAAAGTAACGATAGGCAGCTTCTTCTTGTTTCCTCTGCAGCATAAAATAACCAATAATATATACTAGAACTATTAATGAGCCATAAACTACATCTCAGGAAATAAAGACTGATGCTACTATTTTCTGTTTCCTTTGTTTGCCAGGCCAGAGAGCTTTTAGGACAATTACTCTTGCTACCTAGGAGGCCTGTTACTGTGGGTCCTGAGGTTTTCTGCAAATAAATTTCCTTTCCAAGGATAAATGGAAATGAGAAGTCTGATGGACATTAGTTCTCATACCCCTTGAAGTTGTATGGATTCTAATTACTCTTTAAAATGTTGGTAGTAGAAATTCCACATTCTCTTTTCATCCTTGTTTGCGCTGTACTTCCTTTTAAAGGAAAGCCTAGGAATGAGGGAAGGCTGTAATCAGGACTGAATTGTTACACACAGAAGACATTTCATTAGGCAGCCTGATGCAACTTGGGTGTGCTGTACATTATTGTTACAAAACTATATACAAAAGTTAAAATGAAGCAAAATCTGCTCCTTTATTTTTTCTTTCATAAATTTTTATATGCTATATCACCATCTAAACTCTGGGCAGATGAGATTATGTATCCATTCCAAATATATGATCTATTTATTGTAATAATGGTTCATATAGCCATCATGTAAGAAAGACTTGTATGAATGCATCAGACTGAAAAGCTATTTAAATGTCACAAGTATTTTAAGGATCGAAAAAAAATTCACAGCAAGTAAATAAGTCTGATGTTAGAATAACATTTTTCAGAAATACATAATCATATAAAATAAGTCATTCAAGAAAACTTTAATGTCTCACATCATAATGTTTGAGCCTTAAGGAACAAGATTTCATATACCTTATAAACCAATTCTTTAACAATATGCTATGAAGTTTAAGGCTGCAGTAACACGCTGTTTTCTGAGTGACGAGTGGAAAAGCATTGGTTTTCAATTTTCCAACCAAGAACAAACTGAAATGAGATCTTCCAGCAATTTTCTAATTTCCAGGGTTGCCAGTATGGTATGTTTCATAAGCACTCATTCAATGAGTTTATAAAATGTTAAAAGGAACTAACCACCACACCCCAAGGTATATGCAGTGATGTTATTTTCGTTCTCAAAATTTACTGCAGAGGATTCCTCCCCAAAATTAGACTTCACCATTTCCGCCAGTGACAAACTACTTCAGCTGCAAGCAGGACGTTTTTTAAGTTGCATAAACAAACAAGACTGGCCACAAGCATAAAACATGTAGTTAAATATAGTTTCTCTCATCTCTGAATGAGATGCCATTCATAAAAAAAGAACAGAACAAAAAACCCTCCAAAAACCCTCCAATACAGGAACATAAACAAAAAGTAATTCCTATTACTTTTCTTCCACTAACCTACATTAAAGATCTGACTTCAGACAGTGGAGAGACAGAATACAGTGAACCCACAGCACTCCCTCCAAGCTCTGCCTGCGCACCTCTTTTCTATAATCAGACTAAAATTCAAAAGCCTCAGCTCTTTAAATACTTGCAGAGGAGAAGCCTGAATCCCTCACCAAAGAAGAACAGATGGATTGACTGGAGGGACATAAAAGATAGAAGAATCATAAATTTGTATTCTATTTAGAAAGGCCCATACTCAACAGCAACAACAAATTAAACTGATTAAATTATGGCATTCAAGTGCTGCATAACATCAGCTCACAATCCAAATTTTGGTTAGCAGGACTAGCAAAGAACAGATTTTAACAGTTTACACTGGTAGGATCAAAGCACTTCATTTAAGGAATGGGAGAGCCTTTGCTTTTTCAGCTTTGTGTACTCAAATGTTCCCCATAATTTTCTCAGGATGAAGAACTTCAAATCATACTGATGACAGTAGCGGGAAATAAAGATGTGCATGTTACACACACAGCTGTTACTTTGGACTGCAAGCTCAAGCCATGCAATAACCATTTGATCTCTGAGATATTGCTTTTTCTATTTTTCGTCAGGTTTTCCTTCATACTAGGATATATAATTTTTATGTTTCCTTTTAAAAAAAAAAATTAAATGCTCTCTTCTACCATGTTGGTCTTTTTTTTTTTAATCCACGCAAAAAACCGCCCAACTGTTTGACATCTACGAGCAAATTGCACTAATATACCAATGACAAATATTACACATAATTCAGTTAGAATATGTTTAATATATATGATATCCTTAACTGGATGAAAAGTGACATGTTTCAATCTATCCTTTGTAAACACAGTCCCTTACCACAAGCAGTAGCTGCACTTAAAGGACTGAAAATCGCAAACCTAAAGAGATATTCTTAGTTTCCAGCAAAGGTTGCTTGTTAGCAGTCGCTCAGAACAGGGGCACTAAGGGCGCGTTCAGGTGGGCCCCACTTTTCCCCCTCGTTTTGTAACCCAGAGCGGGAAGTTCATCTCCCTCTTATCTTTCCCACTGCAACCATTTGTAGAGGCACTAACTCGGGCTGCTTTTGTAAAAACAAACAAATAGCTGTCACACTTCAGATTACACGGCAAGCTGACCTGAGGAGAGAGGAAGCAAAACCACCGGGGTTTGAGTGAGGCTGGGGCTGTGGTAAATGGAGAAAGACGTGGTTCTCACAACAGTATCAGTGCTTGGTATCTATTCAGAAAGAAACCAGGACTTTCAAGTAATTAAAACGGGAGCCCTGAATAGAGTTCACTGCAAGTCTGCCATTTATTCCACCAAAGTGGGAACCCAAACAGGGGAGAGCAATTGCATACTTTCACAATAGGGAGCCTACATAAATCCTCATGAATTTATATTAAAACTTGTCTTATATTCTATCAAGATGGAAGAACAAAAGAAAACAACCAACCTAAGATAATAAAATGCCAATGCTAATAGTGTCTATTGGGTTCTAAATATACGGATCTATGAGGGACCAAGCTAATTTTTAGGCAGTCCTGGGGGCAAGGATTACTGGCTTATAGGATGAAGGGTAGAGGAACAAAAAAACCCAATGTGCTAGTGCTAAAGTGAAATTAAACCCCATGAAGAGTCTCGCAGAGGCTCTAACTAATCCTCCTCTGGGTTATCACAGACAGAGAAGGAAAAATACCACAATGACTTCCAAGCATTATTTTCAGTTTTAAATGATAGAGAACTGCAAATAGTTTATTAACCCATTGCTCTCCAGAGGTTACCTTGGAAAGTCTGATTATCCCATAATGGCATATGTGCCATTTTTTAGGCCAGAAAAGCCTTTCCAGAAGCCAGATTCTCACAGGAATGAAGTTTCATGGTGTCACAAAAGGGTGACAGTAACTGGAAGACAAGGATTTAAAATCTGTTACTATTAATTTCTGAAATGTTATTGACTATTTAGGGTATCTGGAAAGCAAAGAGGTCTCTGCTCTGAAATGCTTGCAACCTAATCGAGTATTAACAGCATATTTACCTACGAGTGGCACCTTTCCCCGGCAGCACGTCACCCGTAGGGCTCTGATGGCAGGTAGTGATAAACATGAAGAGCAATGGATCCAGGCATAGGAAGAAACTTCCACATCAGCAAAGAGAAGTAAACATAGGTAAGAGGGAAGGGCTTACTCACAATCCTAATCCATCTGGATTGTTAGCCTTCTGTACAGCTCTGCAGGTTTTAAATGTCATTGGTTAGATGGTTTACAGTGCCGTGGCCTTTCTCTTTGTGAAAGTGCTCTTCAATCCAACTTCCAGAACTGTCAAAATATCTCTTCATTTAAGAAACAAGAAATATCCTTAGCATTTACAGGATTCATCACCCTGAGTAATAACTCCTATCTCCATCTCTGGTGGGCCTGGCAGTAAGCTCAAATTCCTATGCATAAATGATCCCACAGACTTAATAACACTCCCGTGACTGACACTACTAATAAAGAAGTTTAATATAGCTGCACAAGCGCCTTGTTGTTTTAACAAATATTTACCCAGGCATGGCAATATAGTATTTCATAGCTTTCATGATCCATTCTGCTGTTACTAAGCGTGTTACACACACTAGGAAGACAAAGTCTACTTACTTATCTTTTTACATATTCCTATATAATATTAAAGCGTTTCTTTCCAGCTTCCAGGATTCATTACTCTCATGACAATTTAAGCACCAAGATACTACTGAGTGAATAAAAGTTAACATCTTAATAAAACATTCTCCCCTTCTTTTTGGAAAAGCAGCAAGCAAGCTATGTGGCCCGACCTTAAAAACAGCATCTTGCCTCTTTGCACTGAACAGATGACCGTTAAAGCAAGTGGGGTTATTTTCAGTTCCCAAATATTCTTTTGACATGACTTGATTTCAATTCTGATAGGAAGAACCCAGCTCATAAAGGTCTCCCTTCTAAAATGAACGATTTTTCTTTTTAATGGCAAAATGCGTGCAAAAAGCATATGATTATGGTATTTATGTTTCCATTAAAATGTCCTGAGCAAGCTGGAAGAGTCTAGCCTACTATTTTCAAGCTATTTAGATTTACAGCAGCACAGTGCCTATTTTATTTCAATTATATTTCAGGACAATGCACTCTTGGTGGGAAATGATTGCAGAGTGACAGCCAGTAAATGTCCATTAGGAGTTGTCTTTCCACATATTGCTCAGCTATGGATGTCAGGTGATCGCTATAAAACCCCATTGTATAGCATCATTGTCATCTACATGAGAAACACTATTGATCAGTCGTGCAGCTTCTCTTCTGTATGATGCAAAACATACTACATTTTTCATCTAAGCTAAAAGCTTTATCCTCAGGACTACAGTTTTCAACACGCTTCTTTCCCAAACTGCAAAATAAACAGAGATTATACATTCCACCTCAATTTCACTCCATTAATGTGTAACATAAGAAGCGAAAAAACTTCTTAACAGCCTGTCTCTAAGCTATCAATACCCAGGATGGAGCTGATGTATATGCAGCTACACAGATCACCAAGGACTCCCAACATACTTTATGTATTTAGTTGCTTATTCATTTATTGCTAGAGCTTCATTTCCTCTGAGCAACAAACTCTTCCTCTGTTAAAAAGGAGAACCTGCTTTAATTCTCTAGGATCAAGAACAGAAAACAACTTTTTAAAGTGCTACTGGAGAGACTTGCTGTGACTAGTGTAACTGGAATCTGAAGTCTTTCAAGATTCACAGGAGCTACTCGTATGCACAGATTACATAAGAAGCCCAAAATAAGGAACATCCCACATTTCAACTACATACTTAACAGATAGTAACTATCACTGAAATCCCAAATCAATCAACTGCACAACACCCTCCCAAATTCCACTAGTATCCATCAATGATTTAACTCTCATACAACAAAGATCTGGAAAAAAGTAATTCTAAAACAGACTCAAGTCCTGTAAGGATATTTTTCTGTAAAATTCACTATTTATAGGTGGGGTTTTTTAATAGCCATAATCGGTAAGATGGGTAAAGCAATGTCAGTTATGCAAGTCTCCAAAGAGTAAGTTAATATCTCCTTTGGTGTATTTTGACATCATACTACCCACTTTCTAACTTACAGAAATGGACAGACAAACTGCTTAAGTAATAAATATGTTCTTACTGTTTTGTACTATTTGCCTACAATTGAAGTGCTTGGGATGGATGGAAATATAAAATATATCCAAGAAGGAGACTGAAGAAACTGGCCTGTTTTTAACACTGGTTTCAAGTTAGGATACAAAATAACTTGTGGGACTCTGCCTGACAACTTGACAGCACCATCATTTGCTGTCCTTGTAACATCTTAAAACTTGCAAAAAGTAAAATTAAATTGTCCCTTATTCTGATAAGCAGTTTACATATTTGTTCTCCACTTTGTTATCATTCATATAACATGACACAGTTAAACTTACATCAATTGGTGGCATGTGCTGATGAAAATAAGAGAGAAGTTGAAGGAATATTAAAGAAAAACAAACCCTGACAAGGCCTCACACAGAGGCACAGTAATTCTCCTGCAAGTTAAGGAAAAATTTGTCATAAGTGTTCAGCAATGGCATGCAAACTATTATGGGATATTTTGTTATAGACTTCTTTGTAAGAGACTTTTAAATAACCTTTTGGACATACTTAAATGTCAAATTTTGTTTGGCACTCAGCACCAAACTGTAATAGAAATAACATTTCCCATATAAACAACCCTGCTTTTAATATGTACGTGCTAAAGATTTGAGACAGCCTGGCCATTACGAGCTCCTGGCAGTTCAGCACGAGGGTAACACACTGCGAGTGACTCCCCAACCACAAAGGCTGCAAGTGACTGTTTCTATTTAGGTCCAGAAGAAAGGAAAGGATGGCAGGGCAAAGGGGTAAAACATGCTCACTACAGGTGAATGCCAATGTAAACAAGGTTTAAAGGATGCAGGACTGCAACCACCTATTTCTTCTCAATTTTCTTGTAGCATCATCCGGATATATCAGACTGCAGAGAGCTCCCTAGAGAAAAGCCTTCTGAAGAGGCTCTTGGATGCCTGGTGTGGAAAGGGGCATCATGAGAGATGCCAAGTGAAAGGGAAAGGTCTCACTGCTGAAAAGGGACAGCAAGAAATGAGTTGTTATGCACATGGGCTGGGGAGCCATGTGTCCTACAAATGGGGAGTCAATGCAGTTAACAAGAACCTCAGGCCCACATGGCCACAAAAATTTCTTAAAATGATGCTCAGATGATACTTAATATACCTACAATAAAGCCTGTAAAAACACAGATCAGCCTTGGGAAGCTAGCTCGGTCACGATCCAGGCTCTCCTGCCGAACATTACACGGGGTCAGTCTCCCAGATGCCCTTCACACACCTCGAGGGAGACTGAAAGCCGCTCCCTCACAGCCATCACATCTCCTCTGGCACAGGCCACACGCTTTCTCAGCAGTGGGCTCGAGGTACGGACTCGACTCGTGGGAGAGGTAAATTTGAGCCTGAGATAGCACAAGTTGCTGCAACGTTGCCCAAAAGATCTCCTGGAGCTGGGTGGGATTCACCAGCTCTGCAGCTCGGCTGTTAATAAAGGTGTGAGGGGAGAAGAAGGAAAACCCTGTACACTAGACAACTTCACACTCAAACCCCTGAATGGGTACTTCAGAGCACTTCTATAGCAAATAACATCTTTCTTCCATCCAAACTGCCTATTTCTTTCCAGGTGTTTCTTGTTGAATGTGCCGCCCCTTTATCTTGGGACTGGGGGCAGCTTGCCCCAGTTCTATTCCCTGACTTGGGTTTTCTCCCCCTGCTCAAGCCCACTGGGCTGTTCCTTTCACTGTGAGAGCCGGGGCCCTCTGTGCTCCTGGAGCAGCCTGAATGTGCAAAAACTACCCCACTGCTTTTCAGTCCTACCCATATGATTAAAATCAGCTTCCCCCAGTACTCCGTTATCTTCCATTTCAGTCACTCTCTCCCGGCTCTTTTATCAGCAATCACACAGAGTTAGCTGGGTCATGCAGGTCTTACATTTCACCGTGCCAGGTTTGCATCAAAGAACTTTTTTTTTTTTGTTGATGTGACATTGATGCCATTCAACTCCGGCATGAAACACTGCCTTTGGTCTGACAAAAACAGCCGTGAGAGTCACCACGTGGCAGACGTATCCATCCAAGCTATCTAGATTTCCAAAGGCACAAAAGAGCTGAAATGTCAGGCACCTAGGCGTACCAGCGTCACTCAATATAAGGCTAAGGAATATAAAATTTCAAGGGCACAGATGAAGCTGTCACCTCTTAAAATCATTTTGTTTCCTTCACTGAAATAACGTACATATCCACGATATATAAATTACATTTATTTAATACACCTTTACACAGTGCAATACAAGAGAACAGTGTGACTGAGAAAATAAAAAGGCAGCCTCACTACTGAATTTTATTAAAAATTTATGTGTTTGCCAATGCATCTGAGATTTTCTTATTTGCCATGTCAGTGGATGCATTTTTACCAATATTATGTAAAGGCACTTTTCAAAATACATCTAGTGGAGGGTTAAATGCACCATTCTGAGTCCTCAATCAGAACGAATTTTAGACAATTTGCAGAACTCTCCAGGACAGCTACTTTCCTTAAGACCGTACACAAATGACTCCATTACCTCCTAGAATGGTCCATGCAAGATGACTGCCAGTCCTCATGTAGAGCTACACAGATTCCAAACACTATAACCAAAGTCACTGCTTTGGTTAATTAACTGAAAGTCCAGTATTTTTCTTCTGAAAAGAAGGAAAGTTGAAAAAAGTAGAAAAAATGTAGTAAAAAGAAAAAAAGAGGAAAATAGAACAACAAGGGCGTTCGCTATGACCTAAATTAATAACCTCTGAATGAGTTAACATCTGAATGAGTTACCTCCTGCACAAGGATTTTAGTGTTAGTTGTTGTAAAGCTGAGAAAATGCAGAACTACAAGATCATAGATGTAAGCCAAGAAAACAGATGTATTTTCATTGTTCAAGTACAAGAAAAGCTGTGAATTTTGCCTTTGGTTATTTCTACTTTATGTTATTTACATGCCTATTTTAGCTTCAGGTTTTCAAATGAACTAAAACTCCATCAACAGAAACCAGAGTTATACCCAATTTCAGCAATAAAAAGCAAGCATGACACAGTTCAGATAATGTAACCACAGGAAGAGTATGAACTGTAACCTACAGCCTGTGAAGAGAAAGTAACTCATGAGTCGAGCTTGGAGTTTACTTACTTGGTCTACATATAAACAAAAAGCTCAAACTGATACACTGAAGTTGGAGACTACAGTAGGACTAGAATCCAGGTAAGCTTTAACCCACTTCTAAATCAGCAACAAGAACTTTCCAGAGATTTTGTAAACGCTGTGAATAGGTTGGAAATGCTGTATTCCACAACCATATCAGTTAGAGCTCTGATAAGCAAACCAGATGATGTTACAAGTTTGAATTTAATTTGAATGATACCAAACGGTGACTCTAAAATTCCAAACCTACTGAAGAAAGAGAAGAAAAGCAGTTGCTCTGCAGAAAATAACTTCCACGTCCCATTCCGTTACGGTTTGATTTGTGTGAGCTCAACACTTCTCTACAAAAAGCCTTTTAAAAAGCCATTAATAAAAATGCAGTTCTGACTTTTCAATTGATGTACAGTCATTTCCTATGACAAAAGCATTATAAGGGTGGATTTTGAAAGCGCACATTGATTGATGTCTGGTGCCTACCTGTCTACAGGTGACGACTTTGAATTCCGTGGTTTCTTCACTTGGGCGTACAATGCTTCCACTGTCTGCCCTTCCCTCGGGCTCTGTGGCCGCGTGTTCAGCGTTATCGTGCCACTATTTGACGAAGAGTCGTAGGAACCAATCCCAGCGTACATTGGGTCCACATCGCAGCCAAACGTCCGGTTAAAATCCTGTATCTCTGCATAGTCACGTTCACGAGCTTGTCTTTCTCGAAATTCTCGAGTTTTTGCTTGAATTCTGAAAAATTAAAAGAAGGCTGAAACTAATATTCTTCCCCTCAATTGTCTGAAAGCAGCAGTTAGCAGACACTTTTAAGTAGCCTATCTTGATGAAAACCACTGAGGTGTTTCCAGTTTCAGTTTGTCACGGAGTTTCGGGTTTACCTTGCATATTGTAGCCTAGATGGAAGCAATGCTACAATCTACACTGGTCTTTAAGGAAGAAGTCTGACCATCCACTGCCTTTTGTTTCATTATTAAGTTAAATAATGACTAGCCACAGCTTTTGGTAAACAGAGTTTACCTGTTGTTTCATGCACCTCAGGATGTCTATGCTGTTACCTGACCTGTCTGAGAACAGCTTGACACCATTCATACTTTATTGTACTCCATCAAAACCTAAGAGATCTACTAGTTTTAATGCCTGTATTTAGAGAGGAATTTTAATGTACTTTCTTGGCTCAGTACTAAAAAAATCATACTTCTTCCAGAATTTAAAAACTTTTTAAGGATAGGACACACACATATATTTACGTATGCGTTCATGTAATAAACAGGAGAAGTAAATTCTTGTATGAATCATTTAAAATGTGCATGTTTTGTTTAAAACGTAAACAAACTGAATCTGGCATCTCTCAAAAGTAGGCAGTTTCTCCTCAGAAAGTAAAAACATGTGCCTTATGTTAAAGTTACAAATGAAAGGTGGTGGTGTACTGGAGTTTTTTATCTAGGTGCACTTGCTTAACTGTATGATAAAAAGTGACAGATGAAGACAATGACATTTAGGGATCTGACAGACACAAACTGAGCACAGGTTATATTTTCAAAAGCACACAAAGCTATTACTAAAATTTGATATGGGCTTCAAAGTTTCTTTGGCATTTTAGAAAATTTGATGTATCACACACACAGGCACGGCAAACTTAAAAAAACCCACCCTCCCCAACATTGTCTCCCCAGACCAATTTAATGCTCTGTCATCATTGCAAAACGAAGCACTCAGCTGTCTCCTCCCTTCCATTAGTAAAATGTGCTCCTTTTTCATCTAATACAGCCATGGCTACACAGTGTGACGGCATCCATCCATTCAGACTCCAGCTCTGTGCACCTCTGTTACATGCCATTTCCAAAGACAGTTTGATCATCAAACTTTAACAAGAGCAGCCTGCTCAAAGATTCCGTCTCTTCTGAAAGTAAGCCTCGTCTCTTTTGAAAATAGAAAAGCCTTAAAGCTAGGTAACTTTGACATTTTTGGAGATTTTAAACTTAGCCCCATTCAAGATTAGTCTTTGCAAAAAGACAAGAGGATAGACAAAGGGTGGGATTCAGGCTGCAGATAAAGGCATCAGAATTTTCGGCGCCTGCAGTAGGTGAGATCACACCAGCTATGTGTGCAGGCTCCCTTTGCAGTCCCTGTAACTCAGCTGCCACGCCAGCCCATTTCCTAGCACGAATGGAGCTGCTCTATAGACACTTTTGATGCTGTTGTTTGGGTCATCCTTGGGAGCTTGGACACCCAGCCTTGACTCAGCTGCTCAAACATAAGCAGCTAAGACCACCTGGCATCCCCAGGTAACCACCAGCTGCTGGGCAAGAAAGACTCCTGTAGGTCCTTGTCACATCTGCCAGCCCCGTGCTGACATCTCAGAGACTGTGACAACTCAAATGACACAGGACATCTGTGTTCAAGCATGTGAATCCAGCCCTGAGCTGGTATCTGAACATCTAAATTTAAAGCGTCTTCATCAGATTGAGTCCCAAGCAAACTCTTCTTTCTATGCTACCAAAGATCACCATAAGAAAAGCAGGGACTAGAAGGATGGCACAGATAGGTAGACTTATTTTCCTCCCCGATCCTACAAGTATTGACCAAGAATGCCAATCTGGGATACAACTGATCGGCTGAACTCCCTTCAACAGCCAGCACCACCTATGCTGAGGGTTCGGAGATTCCTTTACACATCCCAAGCATAATTCCTTTTTTTATATTTTCTGTCACTGACTGGTGTACCACAACTCTCCCTTGTATTCAGTCACAGTGGAAATAAAAACGACCATATTAACAAAAAGCAAATAGAACAAATATGAGAAAGTTTTTAATTTTTAATTTTGCAATTTTTCAAACAAAAACTATTTTCTTTACTGGTTGCTTTCTATTTTATAAGGGAAAAATGAAAATGGAAACTGTAATACTATCCAGCTGACAGCCTGTTCCCCTGCAATTTCAGTAACATCAGTCTGGAACTGTTTTCTGTTTTTTATTTAATTTACAGTGAAGAAGGACTCAGGTTTCCATCCAAAATTCATTTCAAATTTGAACTGTGCTTCAGCATGCCTATTTATTAAATAAAAAAAAAAATGTTCTACGTTGTCCTATACTCCAAAGTTGTAATTCAGAAATGTTACAACCTTAATCACTTGGAAGGTATCTATGCAGAAGGAGAAACAGGCCTGAAATAGACCTGTGGATGATTCCTCTCTCTGCAGGTTTCACTTTCAATTTTAGTCCTGCATTAATTACTCCATGGAGGAACACATTTATCTATTGATATATGTCCTCTGAATGAGAGAAGCAAAGGAAATAAGGAATTTCCTGGACATTGGCAGATTTAAATTAAATTTCAATGGACATTTCATTGTTACATGAAGTGTTTATAAAACAGAATTATCTGGTGCTAACTGGTGATATTGGCCTCAGTGTTACGGTAACTGCTACGAGAGGTGTCAGTAAACCTATCTAAATTTGACCATGAACATCACATCACTCTCCTCAGCTGCAGATGTGTCTCCTGTCTCAGGTTAACCAACTTTTCTCCTGTATCTGCTCATTGGCTATTTAATACGTGTGGACACAGCATCAGTTGTAACAAGAACGTTAAGATCTTCCCATGCATAGTTCAATGAGGGTACTTATTCCTGTACTGACTGTTGAAGTGTTATGCAAGTAATTATGTTAATATTCACCAGGAAAATTTTTAGAATATTTTCTACAATTGCTAACAATACAACGGGTTAATACACATATGTAGTATTAAAAATCAGAGTCTATACGCATTATAAGTCTTCCTGTTAATTATAACCAAAGTGTGTAGTAAACATCTGCAGTAACTTTTAACAAAGGATCATTCTAAAGGGAAACTTAGAAGAATCCGATTATATTGACACCCAAAATGTTCTATTTTTAGTTTAATTAGTTTTCTGTGCTTTAAGTTTAAACTGCTGTGCAAGTCTTACCAGTTTCACATGACAGAAGCATAGGTATTTTGATTACCTAACATGTTTTTGAATATTGTCTAAAATGCAGCTTTCTTTTTGCCTTCTCCAGGACATACCACATTTAACCATTATGTCTCCAAACTTAAAGCAACCAAGTGATCAGGGAGAAATATGTAGACATATTCTTGGAAAGAATAACAGTAATCAGCTGAATACTGCACTACCCTTTTGAAATTATAATAGTTTCTAATTCTGAATATATTTTTATATAAGAAACTGAACTACATACAATCTTATTTTTTATGTTGATCCCCCGCCTTGTACACATGTGCACATACGCATGCTATGGCCTAAATCATTTGTTAGCGTATACAGCATTAAAAATACATACAGGAAATGCCAGCACAGACTATTGTGGGAAAGATTAAAATTATTATGTAAATAAACACACTGCGCGGCACAGCCAAGAACCTGGAATTTGCTCTGTACTTCAGTCCTGATCAGCAACGCTCCCGCTATAGAAATCCAGTTTCCGGAGAAGTGTTTGACCACAGGGCTTTGGTTTCACAACGTGGATATGTGTATTAAGCTGTCTTCACTGAATTGTATTCCTTCATGACATGGCACAATAAAAATGCATACGTCTGAAATTTCAGATCAGCTCATTTTGAGGATTTATGGCCTTCCTATGGATTTTCTGTGGCTTTAACAATAATAATAATGCTTAGCATTCACATAAGTCTTTTCAACTTCAAAGAATTTTGCAAAATCTGCTCATCAGTTTTTGCAGTATTTAAATAAAACTGAACTTTTAAAAATACAAAAGCTATCCCAAGAAGCTTCTAAACCCTTCTTGTTGAAGTGTTAATAATGAAAATGTCAACAACATACTGTCGTGCTTTTGAGACTCAAATTATAATGTTCAGTAAAGTATAAACTATCCTCATGCATTTGTGTGCCATTCAATTCAAAAGCTAATGATAACTGCTTCAAATGACAATATTGTTAGGGCAGAACTTCCTATAATTGTTAGAAGAGCTTTTCATTGCGAGCTAATCCACTAATGATAGACATTCCCATTGTATAGCGATTCCTAGGCATGTGAAATGAGGGTCACGAAAGTAAGGGAAAAGCTTATGCGCTGCTGTCCCCAACAGACACCTTGTTCCTTGCTTCAAAACTCCATGAGATTCAGCTTTGAAATGAAGGCAACTATCATTTTAGACACCTAAACTCAGGTGTCAACATGTGTTCTGGAATCCCAGAAGAGCTGGTCGGGATTCAGTCACAGCAGGGGGCTGCCCACAGGGTCTAAAGAGCAGTTCAGTTAAACATCTGTAACGAGGCCGTTTTAAGGTGAAGCCAAACCCTTCTCCAGGCTCTACCAGCTGTGTCAAATACGCCTCCCTTGACCACAAAGGGCATTTAGCTCATACACGGATACTAAATAATCAGATTATTCTGTGAGTTCAATCCCACACTAAGCCAAATGTTTGCAGCAGTTCTGCCTGAACTAAACTTTCACTTCTTCCAGCAACAGAAAACCCTAATCTGTGGTGCTGGCAGAGCTGTGGTGAGGTAAAAGTGAATAAGCAAAGCTGGCAAAAGAAGAGAAATCAACCCTAACTTCATGTAGTGTTGGGAGTGAAATTATAAATGCATTCCCAGCCCCTCGGGAGCTTCAGTGTCCTTTGTGGAATTTTTTTCATGTTGGTGATCTAGATCCTTGCAAAAAAAAAAAAAAATCACCTGCTTAATTGAAGAGCACACCATGGGAAAGATATTCACAGCTAGTACATTGTATTTGCTGTTGCAATGGCAGCAATGTCCTCTCCTAAGAGCAGAAACAAAGTTGGCTGCTGCTTCTGGTGTGCAATTGCTTGGTCAATTCAATTAATACTCCTGCTGCTGCCAGGAATTCAGCTACTGCCCAAGTGATAATCCACAACCTCGTCTTTCCATCGAGGCTCGCTCATTTACTGAATCAGTGGCGAAGGCTTGCAGTTCCACATATGTGCGAGGGCTGACAATGTTTATTAAGAATAGAAACAGCATCGTGTAAGGACAGAAGCTAAATGACAAGCCATTCACCGCTGCCAGCATTCAGTTCTTCTGCCATCAGACTGGCATGCGCTGAGATAATGGATTGAAAACAGAGAAAAATGATAACACTTTTATAAAGCCAGTCAGCTTGTTTAAGTTAGTCAGTTGGGATGAACACATTCAGTCCAATTTTTGCTAGATACCGTTCCTAATAAAGAGGTCAGGAGGTGCATTGGTCAGTAGCCAAATCTGGTCAAATCTGTCCCTTCCTCCTTTGCTAGTGAAAACAACCTTACAGGCACAGCGTGCCAGCAACTAAGCCAGGTCTTGCTGTTCCTCCTCCCCCTCTCCTCGACTGCCTTCAGGGCTTTAATGGTCCTTTTCCTAATTTTTGGCAATCAAGTCAATATGGGAGTTTGTCCTCTCCTATATTTTTCTTTGACCTTTGTCTGAAGCCAAGCAGATTTTTTTTCTGACAACTATTCTTCTAATGAGGGTACCTTGATTATAGGCATTATTGTGATTTCCCTCTGAACTGGTATATGACACGTAGCTTTTCTTATCATGATTGGAGCCAGTCGGTTATCACAGTTATAACCACCTCTCACCAAAGCCATCTGCTTTCCTGGGAAAATAATTCTAAAAGATCACTGTGGGCAATGGATAATCATGGGCAGAAATAGCGGTAGCTTGTGAACAAGAAAGACGCCTCCTCTTCTTCATTTGCCCCTCCATTTAATTCAAAAACTTAGCACGTTTTATTTAAAAAAAGCCAGAAAATACTGCTACATAAATACAATTTTTAAACTGAAAGGCTGGGTACCATGCTAACAGTTCTGCCTTATCTCCTGTGTACATACGTGTGTGGTAAGCTGGCTGAAATATGATTGTCCTCTGATCTCAGACACATACAGAAACACGTACAAAATGTGGTCAGTTTGCTATGGGTAAGCACAGGCATACAGGGACAAAATCAGAAAGGCCAAGACACAGTGGGAAAGAAAAGTAGCAGGAAGCTTTAAAGACAACAATAAATCATTGCGTAATTGCATTAGCAGTAAAAGGAAGAGCAAAGAAAAGGTTGCTCCCCTGCTCAGTAGTGAGGGAACGATATTGACAGATGATGCTGAGAAGACCTAAGGCTTAATGTTTTTTTTTCTTTACATCTGTCTTCACTGAAATGGTTGATTGCAAGCAGGTGGCCAGCACAATTGATACTGCCACCAATAACAAAAAGAGCCCCAATCTAATAGCAGAAGTAGCTAGAAACTGCTTCAGTTAGTTAAGCTAGTTGAACTTTATTCAACACATACAACTGTCTGAGGCAGTTTCAGACCTTTTTCAGTAACCAAAAGAACTTGTCGAGGACAGCTGAAATACTGAAAAACTAGAAGTCAAACATCCCTCAGAGGAGGAGAATTACAAACTCGGTGGTTTAACTTCAATCCCCTTTGAAACAAACTATCAGTAAGCACAGAGAAGGTAATGGGACGAGCAGTAGCCACCATAGATTTATCAAGAACAGATGTGGTCAAGTCAGTCGGATTTCCTTCTACAACACAGTAAAAATCTTTGTGAACAGAGCAGAAACTACATCCCAGGCTAAGAAAAACAACTACGGGATGGATGCAATAGGTCAAACCAGGCAGTTCCTACAGAGTCCCTAGAGAGCAGCTCTCAGCAATTCACAGTCACGCTAGATGGATGGATCAAGACATTTTCTATATGGATCTCTCTCTGAATTTACTCAGGGTTTTCATTATTAATTAGGATGCTATTGAATCTGCAGAAAACCCAAATGAAGGAACTTTGGAGGAAAGGCTTAACATTTCAAATGTTCTTGAAAAATTGACAGAGTAGACTTCAAAAATAGAATTGACTTCAATAACAGCAACTGGAAGGTAATTTACATAGTTGGAATAATTAAGCATACCAATTAAAAGTACAGGAAAAAATCTGTGAGTTGCTTTTTCAGGAATGGATCTGGAAGTTCTACTGGATAACAGATATTCACAAGTCAGCAATATCAAGCTGTTGGGGAAAAGAAAAAGACAACGTGGGGACGTAACAGCAGTCTCCAGATACATAAGGAGAAAAACAATAATGTTTTTCATCTCTAATGCAAATACTAGGTATTTAAACTGTACCAAGAATAATTAAGACTAGACACTGTGGACAGGGGAACTACCTGATCAAAAGGTAGCAGAAAAGATTGACATGGGAGGTTGTAGAGTCCATGTGACTGTAAACTGAAACTACATCTTGCAGGAATGGCAAACCCACTTTTCCTACCTTGGAAAATTAACATGATTTCTCTTCTAGATCTGTAATTCTGCATCTACATAGAAATTTTACACATATGTATTTCCTACATATTGGGTCTGCAGCAACAGAGAAGCATAACAGGGACTAGACATAAAGAGAAGAAAAAAAAAAAGAAAAAAATGCTGCCCACCACCTCAAAATTAAAGAAATGCATCTACACAATCAGATAGTCTTAATTTTCTTTCTCCTCCAACAATCACAGCCTATCTGCCAATTAAAATACGTGATAGTACTTACTGTCTCTCTGAAGTTCCCCCCTCCTCAAATCCCACATGCAGAAGAGATGCATGAGAATTTCAAAAGCCTCTAATGAGCTACAACCCAGGAGGGCTGTAGTTAAAAAAAAATTAAAAAGAGGGGGGAAGAGATAAAGGTGATAAGGTGATTACTGTAAGTGTCCTAATACATTATGAAGAGAAAAACATGCTCATTTTTATAAGAAGTTATATTAAAGACGGCAGCAAAATACAAATGAAGATGTAAAGAAATGAAAAAACGCAGAAGAGAAAGTAAATATTATGCATATAAGCAGGTGAAGTGCAAACCAATTTGAAACCAAGTGACATTGATGAAACTAAAGGAGATATTACAATAATTTCCTCTAACCTGGTGAAATCTCTCATGTATTTCACTCCCACCTTTCCTTATCCTCTGACCTTCTTGATTCAGCCTCTGAATTTCCAAAGTGAAGCTATATCCCCCCAGCAGAGTATCTCAAACCTGCTTTCTTGGATACTGGAGTTAAAAAGTGAAAATCATTGCTTATTTTGATTTTTAAAAAAAAATCTGTTAATTACCCTCTTTCTTACATTTCAGTGGAGCTGTTAGACTACTCTGCAGTTAGCAGTCTGCAGCATTCTGGGGTGGAGAGTATGCCTGCCATGTTTTTTTTAAAGGACATGCTTGAACCAAAGGCGAATGTATCAGGTACACAGGCAGCACAGGTCCTCCTTTTTCCAAAACAAACACTACCATGACTGAAATTTTCTTTCTTTATTTTCAAGTCTGATCTAAGGGTCAGTGACCTCAGCAGTGGAGGATCACCCAGACGGGCAACTAGGACAGCTACCCCGCTGGGAACTATGTTGCATCAAAGAACATCATTGCTGTCTGTAACCAAAATGAAATGTAGCTTTTCTTTTGCATTATAAAACTAGCTAGAAGAGCTGATATTTACACCTATGACAACAGATTCCTGATCATTTGATTAATTTAGCCCTAATCTCCTATTTAGCTCTTCTGCTGGACTGAAGTAGAAAGGAAGATCATGAGATTCAGCTGTTGTCAAAACACGACTTGGGAGAGCTCCTGCTTCCATCCCTCCTCAGTTTAGGAGCTTTGGGTTCCTGTCTCACGTAGGCTTTTTTTCTTCCCCTACATTTTTGGGTTTTTTTGTGTGTTTTTTTTTTCAAACGAAGTACAATACCAGAAAACAGCACTGGTGAGTAATATCAGAATTCTGCAGTTAGATGTGTAAGGAGCAGCTGTTCCCATATGTGCAAGAAACAAATGACACAGGCATACCATATATCTAATGGTACCATATATGATACCATATATCAAATCAGTCATTCCCAGATGCTGCAGGCAGTAAACTGGAGGTCCAGCTACAACACTGTCATCAGCTGGGTGAGCTGAGCCTATCCAACATCTACGTTCCTCTAGCTAAAATCTAATAACAAAAGTGGGTATAAAATTCTGAAGCTAGCTCTGTTTCATGACCATTATTCTGTGTTTCTAGAGAACTATGTACAAAGTAGCCTAATCCTGAAACTGGAAAATGCCAGTGATTGAAGTGTCAAAAAAATAGTTAAAAACCTCACAACAAAGTAAAGGATTATGTGAATCTCATACACTGAAGTTAGAACCATAGAATCGTATCAGCTGGAAGAGACCTAGAAGATCATCGAGTCCAGCCTTTGTTCCAGCCCCATCAACCTATTAAACGATCCCACCCCAGCGCAACATTCACCTGTCTCTTAAACATCTCCAGGGACAGTGACTCAACCACCTCCCTGGGCAGCCTGTTCCAATGCCTGACAACCCTTTCAGTATAGAAATTCTTCCTCAGTTGAAAGAAAAGGAAAAGGAAAAAAAAACCCAAACAAACCAACACCCCACCAATAGAGAATATAGTTTATAAGTTAGTATCTTTGCTCACGACCCACAGATTAGCACCCACAACATCTCTGAGGATTCACTTCTAAAACCTTGCCAGGTCACGGTACTGAGCAAGAATGTAAAACTACAGCATAGTCAGAAACAGTCCAGCTTCTCATAACACATTAAAAAGGTTTGTTCAACTAACTGGTAACAAAACAAAAGTTCTAGCTGTGGTATGGAAGGGGGAACCTATCTGCCTGTCGAGAATGTGCCATTAGGTGCCTTTCTGGTTAGTCAAATACTTGCTGCTGTGCTTAAGAATTAGAAAAAAAGAATGGTTTTAGTGCTTAACATCTTACTGTTAATATCCTATAGTGCAGTCTGGAAAATCCAATGAGTTTTCAGTTCTGTTCAATTCAATAACAATATGTTCAGTAAGTTAGTAATTATGGTACAGCTTTTTAAATTCTCAAATAAGTAGTTGCTGCAGCAACTCTACCACTAACAGCATAGTTTATGGGCCATCGGAGGACATACTGCTGCCTCATCCTAAAGTTCTTGGCACTCTAAAGTGAAACGTGACATATTAGTGCTCTTCAATAGAAATGAACTTTCTAGAAGATAGATGAACTCATATGATCTGTAAGACACACAAACCAAATTTGTAACTCAGAATATTATAAAGACAAAGAAAATTATATTTTTAAATATGTTCCTGGACCTTGCCCAGTACAACGTCTTGATTCACTGTAGACATAGAGCAACAATAGAGAAAACATACTTTTAGCACGATTTCTTAAAACCCCTATACTTACAATCTGTAGCCAGAGAACGTGAAGAGCATTGTTTAAAAAACTACTTTGGTGACTATTATTCTACAACAGCTTCAATTTACATATCTCCCAAAGTCAGTATTTTTATGAAGTGGAACCCATCTGAAATGTTTTTCCAAAGCTCAATATTCTCATGCTTCATTTCCGTGTTCTCTTACAAAAATTACTGCCATTGATTTGTTTTCACGCCCTGCTCCCTCACCCATTATGTAAAAAAACCACTGCCAAAAACAATGCTACAAATCTCAGTGAAACTGGAATATCCCTTGACAAGCAGACCCCATCTCAAAATAAGTGAGAATGAGAAACACATTGCTCTGAATTTCTTATTCACAGAGGGATTTTTTTCTCTCCTCTCCTCTCTTACAGGCTGGGATGAGGGTGGAAGTTTTAGCAGAAAATATTTTACCCAAGTTAATTTAAAAAATATTTATATTTTGATTGTGTGCAGTAATAATGAATTTTCAGGTAACAGTTCTTGTGGAAGCTGTTAAGCAGTATCAAAATAGGGCAGCTGCAAAACTAGAGCTGAACCTTTCGTGTTACTTTAAAGACATAGATAACACCCAGGCTATGTAAGAAACAAAAATCCTCTCCTTACCACAATACATTGTCTTTTTTTTAAAGTAAGATGAAACTGCTCGATGAAAATATTTTGCTGAAGTGGAAAAAAGTTGGGGTTTTCCAGTAAAAATATTATGGTCTCTCTGGGAAATCTGGAAAGACACCAAGAGTGTCCTGCTGTTCAGCCCCCCTACTC
The DNA here is from genome assembly GCF_000703405.1 of Apaloderma vittatum. Lineage (NCBI taxonomy): Eukaryota > Metazoa > Chordata > Aves > Trogoniformes > Trogonidae > Apaloderma > Apaloderma vittatum. Next base: position 1,082 of record NW_009727533.1, on the reverse strand, counting down.
CATCTGATACTTTAACAGTTCCAGATGGCCTTTACTACAGGATGACCTCCCCTCTATTCTTTTATTATGACCTTTGGGTCACAAATTATCTATAGGACGCTGCTGTCATTCTGTAAGACACTGCTGTACTCTTTCATCTAAAGAATAAAGATGCTTAACATTAAAACTCATCTTTGCTAGGCTGACCTTCCAATGATGATCAAAACAGACAGTTATTCCAATCAATGTCATTGCTGGATAAAATATGTTTCATTTTTTTGCAACACTGACATTAAGAAACTAAGGCATGGTTTTCAATCAGATCACTTTTGCAATTCTACTCGGCTAGGGAGCACAGCATGTTATACTCATTTAAAATACAAAAAAAAAGCTGTAACAGTTTTGAAGAGTTACATTGATTACAAGGACGTGGTGGGTTTGGTTTTTGTAAGTTATTGATGTGGTTTTCATATAAACTTCATTGATAGGAGGTAATAAAACTTCATGCAGGTTTTATTAATTATTTGTCTTTCTCTAGCATCATAAATGGAATGTGCTGAACTTGCATAGAAAAAAATAATAAATAGTCCCGATGCACTAAATAAAGTGATAAGGTTAATTTCTTTCCTGCTGTCAGTAAATTCATGTTAGCAGTCTCTCGTCAGCTTGACATCAATTAATGATTTTAATTCCAGACTCTTGTCACAGTACTCACCACCCTTTCGGCTAATTAAAATGGATGATGCATGATGAAGGGAAAACACAAGACTTCTGTTCTTGTTGTAACATTTCTATTCATTAGTATACTTTTACAACAAAGGGCTTGTGGCTTTAATGGTACTAGAGAAAGATGAAGAGAAGTTTATTATATGTTGGAGATAAAGACCCTTATACCCTCAGGAAACATATAATACAGGAAGCATTTTATGGAATGACCGAATCCTTCAGGAAAAAAAAAAATAAAACAACCCCAGTGTTATTTTAACTACTAATGAACAGACAGAACGCTTCACTCTAAATTCAGGGAAAATCGTTACAGGAACAACACCCACTGAAATCGTAGCCTTGTTTACATTCACACACACACACACACAAAGCTGTCA